>NC_031790.1:1468253-1475783 GCF_001522545.3 Parus major
AGATATAGAAAGACTCAGAGCTGGAAGAGCCCAGATTCAGTGAAAGACCCAGTGATGAAAAGTTTTCATGTTACAAGTGACAGAACAGACCTTGTCCTGTAACTGAAATTGATGTGTTGTTCTGGGAATTCTTCAAAATCTTTCTTACCAGCAGCATAAAAGACAGTGCTTGGAGGGTTTTTTTAAGGTGAAACGCGCAGAGAACTGTTGGAGAAAAAGGGTTGAGGGTGTTGCAAAAATGGTCCCAGCCTGGGACTGATGATTTATCTTAACAAACCCTCAGAGAAGAACAAGTTCCCAGAGCGTTGCTTGGGGTCTGTTTCCTGTGGCTCAGCTCTGGGTGTAGGTGTTGCTTCCCAAAGCTGGAAGAAATGAAAAGAGAAAGTCCGAGCTAGGAGGCCACAGGAAAAAAAATCCTAAAGTGGGCAAGGGAGAGGAAGGGTTTAACATTTGTCAGTCATTCTTGTAATTAAAGCAAAAAAGAGGATCTGCTGGAGGGTGTTTGTGTTTGTGGTCGAGGAGTAAATGAGTCCTGTGAACTGACACAGACACTGTCAAGGGAATCCTCTAATCCTGTCTGCAGCTGGTTTCTGTTTACTATTTTGTGGTAATTTTTTTAACTGGAGTCAAAGAGAACCACTCTACTTTCATTAGACATAAGCCAGAAAAATAAAGTGCATTTTTCCATCTCTGCTGTTGACATAACATGACCTCTCAGAGGGTCAAAAGGCTCAGAGTAGCAACACACACCAACACAGACTCCCCACATGAATATTTCAGTGTTCTCTCAGTGAGAAAGAGAGAAAAAAAAAATATATAAAAGTGGGGAAAACCCCCCAGAATAAAGCTCCAGCTCTTTCTCTGGAGCCCTGCTCAGGGAGAAGAAGGATGTTTGCACTCCTGGAGTCACAGAGCACAGGGTGGGGTGTGTGAGTTAAACCATTGAATGGGGAGAACTTCAGCCATGAGGATAAACAGCCAAGACTTTTCCATGGCAAGGGATTTTTTTAGGTTTTTTGCTGATCACAAGGGGCATTTTTCATAATGACAGACTGGAAAGGCACTGTTGGTCTGCGTCAGTAACTCAGCTAATGACAAAGATCCCACAGACATCCCTGGGCCAACATTTCTCCACCATTCCCAAATCCTGAAATGTCTCCCAGTGGCTCAAAACACAGCAAAGGAGGGGAAGAATCAATGTTAAAAACCTTTTATAGTGATTTATACTAAAACCAAGGGAGGGAAGGTGGGATAGCTGTGCTCTGCTTCAGGAGATCCTGTCATGGAGCCACGTCCTTGTCCCAGAATATCCCTCCTCACACAGCCACCACTTGCAAGTCCCCGGAGTAAAGGAGGCAGGAGTGTCATCTCTCACTCATTCCCAAATGCCACAGCACAATCCAGGGCTGGGGAGTGATGGAAAGGCTGTGGTGAGTGATTCTCCCACCCTGCTGGGCAAATGTCAGGATTTGTCTGCAATTTGGATAACAGGAAAGACGCTTGGCTCTTGCTGAAGGAGATAATTCCTTGTTTCTAACTCCAAGGATTCCAAAATCATGACGGACAAAAAGCTCATGAGACAGCCTGAGACAGGCCCAGCTTCTCAAACTATTCTCTGGTTGGTTTTTTTTTAATTTTTAAAGGAAAATTATTATTTTATTGTAAGTGAATGACTTCAAGAGCGAGGGCTTGAGGGCAAATATCAAATATCTCCAAAACGTCAGCAATGGGATCCAGACCCCTTCCACAGCTTGGGAAATGGAACTGGAGTGACAATTACACTGATTTGTGAAACAATGTGATTATTAGTGTTTACAAGGGTAACAAAACCTCAGTTTACCTTCCCATGGTTTTTTATCAGCTTTCTAAATCTGCAGCTGCCCGCAGCGAATCTGGAAATAGTTGCTTGCTGAGACATTTGCCAGAAATATCATCCATCCTAAGTGGGTACAATATGAAACAGAGCATAAATTAGGCCTGAAATAATCCAAATCATCAGAGCAGTGTTCCCAGACCGACCCATTCCTTCTGCCTGAGCTTTTCAGCTCTCACCTGTGCCCAGACACCCTCCTGGTGCTGCACAGAGCTGAATGCAGGGCTTTGGGAGGGAAAACAAACCCACTCCTCCTTCTGTGTCTGTTTTTTATGGACCAGCAATAGCCAAGCACAAAGTCCCTCTCATTTTCCCTCTGGAACAGCCACAATATTCCAGGCCCTGGGGAGGCACATCTGGAAAGATAGATAGATAGACATAGATAGATATAGATAGATAGATAGATAGATAGATAGATAGATAGATAGATAGATAGATAGATAGATAGATAGATATAGATAGATAGATGACTTCCTCACATCACTGCTTTTTCTGCACTGGTTGTGTTAATTGGATTGTGCAGAGTCCAGGATCATTTTCTGCTGTCCAAGGGTTCCTTGATACCATTTTTTATTCCATAAAAGATACTTCCCATAAGGGAGCAGTGAGAGCATATGGGGGAGGTCATGTGTGCACAGGGGGCAGCTGCTGCGTGTCTGCAGCAACATATATATATATATATATATAAATATATAAATATACACTTATATTTATAAATACACTTTCCAGAGGGCGGATTGTGTCACGTCCTGAGATGCAGTATAGAACACTTGTCTTAGGGAATAGAGTTTAGAGCTAGCACTGGGCTTGGGAACACAACATGTAGCATATTTATCAATGTTTGTAGAGCCATGAGAGATGTAGGGAGGCCCTGGCACACAGTTCATTCCTTTTGGGATATCAACTCTCCTCTGTGCTTCATCCTCTGGGTTTTTATGGCTCTGAAGGAGCTGGTGCCCTCTGGACTGAGTGCTCCAAGGCAGGACCTGAGGTGTGAGCTTTGCTTCCCTGTAAGCAGAGCACTCATCCTGTTCCCAGCCTGAAGGGGCTCCAAGAGCTGGAGAGGGACATGGGACAAGGGATGGAGGGACAGGGCACAGGGAATGGCTTCAGAATGGAGAAGTGGAGATTTAGATGGGACATTGGGAAGGAATTGTTCCCTGTGAGGGTGGGAAGGGGCTGAGATGGAATTCCCAGAGAAGCTGTGGCTGACCCTGGATCCTTGCTCCAGTGCCCAAGGCCAGGCTGGAGCAGCCTGGGACAGTGGGAGGTGTCCCTGGCCATGGCAGGGGTGGCACTGGGTGGGATTTAAGGTCCTTTCCCACCCAAACCAATCTGGGATTCTCTATGGACACAGCCCTGGTCTCCCCCAAACACTGAAGCAGCATCACCCCCACATGATCTCTGTGCTCTGCCTCAGTCACCAAATTTAAGCTACACAAAAATACAAAAAGGGGGGAAAAGCAGCAAACCTAAACCAGATTCAGTAGCAGAGATGGATTTGTAGCAGAGTGGGTTTGTAGCAGAGATGGGTTTGTAGCTGAGATGGTTTTAACACCACAAAGAGTTCATGGGTCACACAAATATACAGGATCTGATTCCCATGGTGCTGGCAGCAATGATGCAGAGTAAACAACACAAGTTTTTACAGTCTGGCAGGTTCCAAAACTGTCTCTGCTGCCCATCAATGAAATGATGCAGACATCAGGGCTGGTTTTTAAACAACCCATAATCAAGCAACTCTTGTGACAAATGACAAAGTCAAATTACATCTTTGAGAGTGAATTGGCACTTACTCACCAGGAGGGACGTGGCAAACTTATCTCTCAGAGCTGCAGAGACTTCCAGATGTCAAACAGGAAAATAAATGATGAGGGAAGAAAATGCAGTCCTGACATTTCCAGGGATGAGTGATGAAATACCTAATGGCAAAAGATCTCGGGAGGCTCATAGTACATTTTATTTTATTTCATTTTACAAGAAGCAATTGTATTTTGCTACTGACACTTGAGTGTCCTCAACCTTTTGAAAACAAAGCAGGAATTCCAGCATCATTTACACAATCCATGATTCAAAATGCATGGAAACACCTCTTGAAGCTTTCTTTACTGTTCCTCCAGCACAGAATGCAGGGAGACAGCGTTAGGTGAAACCTTTAAACTTTTGCCACTCTTTACCATTTAATTCCTGACAGTGTGCAAAGGAAGATATTAAGGCCAGTGAACAGCACAGAGAATTAATTTCAAGGGTGAAAACTTAATATCTTAGCTGCTGTTCACCTTCCAGCTCTGCTGGAGGACACCTGGATGGCACCTGTGATTCCACCTGGTCTGGAGCTGAGAGGATTGGAAAAATTTGCTCAGAGAATTAGGTGCATTGATTTCTCAGCCCTGGCTGATGGTGTCCAAGTGCCCAAACTTTGGCTGACACGCACTGGCAGTCACCAAATGGTGAAGGATTGCATAGAAATGCTCATCCCAGCTCCACCTGCTCCCCCTGAGCTCACTGCTCAGTAGGGAACATGTCCCACACACCCTAAAAAAGAGATAATTCACCACTCTTGTTTAATCTCATGATTAATTTTGGTCATTGCTTAAAAAAAAAAACAAAAAAAACCAACCAAAATCCTTGTTTTATTTCTCCTTTGAGTTCATGTGACCTGAGCTGTCCATTCTGAGTGCTCAGCACTGAGCAAATCCCTTTGTCACCAGGTTTGAAAATGCCTCCTGCTCGTTACCAGATCCACCAGCCACTGAGGTTGATCACAACATCTCTGAATATTAAAGGTTTGGAAGAAAGGGACACGTTCATTGGACTCTGTGGAGAGGAACACCATTCCTCAAGGATTTAGAAAATAAGATATTTTTCCCCTTTTCCTAGATACTCAGGAAGCCAACAGGAAAGATTAGGGAATGGTTCTGAGCTACAGAGGTAATGTGTGGCTGCAAGAGAAGGGCAGAGATTTCTGTGGCCCCTGAGTGTCAAACACACCCCACGGGGAGGCTGGAGAGGGAGTTTTTACCAGGGCATGCACTGAAAACACAGGGGGAATGGCTTTGGGGTGAAGGAGGATACACTTGGATTAGATATTGGGAAGAAATTCCTCCTGTGAGGGTGGGGAGGGGCTGGGATGGAATTCTCAGAGAAGCTGTGGCTGCTCCATCCCTGGAAGTGTCCAAGTGTCCCAGGAGCACTCTGGGACAGCAGAAGGTGTCCCTGCCCATGGCAGAGGGTTGGAATGAGATGATTTCCAACCCAAACCATTCCATGATTCTCTGAGAGCTGGTGAATAGAGGGGTCTGCAGAGAGCAAAGTCCCTGTGCTGTTAAAGCTCCTTCATTTTCTTGCACTGTGTGTTACTCCAAGGCAACAAGGCTCTCCACTGATGAACCAAAAAAGGCGACATTAATAAATTAACATGCAGATCCCACCCCAAAAAAAGAGCAAGGGACAGAGTCTGACACTGGCTGTTTTCTATTTTTATCAGACTTTGGCACAGCCCTTGCATTCCATCTGGAGAGAGCGAGGAGTTGCAGCAAACAGGAATTGTTATTGTTTACCCGTTTTTACACTTGGCCTCACACAGCTGATTCCCTAAAGCGGGATTTGGTTCACCTTTTGTCTCACCACAAAAAGGGAAAGCAGCAGATACTCTGCATTTAAATGAGGAAACAAACCAAAAAATTGAGCGTGATTTGAGCATTTAGAAGCCTTTCATTATTTTTCATCTGCCAATGACTTCAGCCAGAAAGTTCTTTGAGAATGTTATTCAGTTGGTTTTCACTAAAGGAGAGAAGCATTAATTTGCTGAGAAAAATTTTAGGTTGTGGATGTGCGTGCTTGCTTGTGCTTCACTGCAAAACAGCGTTTGTTTTCCTTAGCAAAACCTTTTTGGTCTTAAAATCTGTTTGATACTGAAAACAATAATGAAACTGCTCTACCTGGGCCACCTTGGGGCAACCAGAAGCCGCCATGGAGGCAGTGAGGGCCATGCTTGGTGGCCAGGTCATACCTGAGGCTGGAATCACAGGTTTGGTACAGACACAGAGCTCCTGTGGCACGTCCTGCACTGCCTGGGGAAGGGACAGCTTTGGGAAAGGTTCAGTGATCCCTGGGAGGCTCCAAGAGAGCTTTGGGAAAGGTTCAGTGATCCCTGAAGGCTCCAAGAGAGCTTTGGGAAAGGTTCAGTGATCCCTGGGAGGCTCCAAGAGAGCTTTGGGAAAGGTTCAGTGATCCCTGGAGGCTCCAAGAGAGCTTTGGGAAAGGTTCAGTGATCCCTGAAAGCTCCAAGAGAGCTTTGGGAAAGGCTCAGTGCCCCTGGAGGCTCCAAGATAGATTTAAGAAAGGCTCAGTGCCCCCAGAGGCTCCAGGAGAGCTTTGGGAAAGGCTCAGTGCCCCTGGAGGCTCCAAGACAACTGGAGAGAGACTTGGGACAAGGCCTGGAGGGACAGGGCAAGGGGGAATGGCTTCCCACTGCCAGAGAGCAGGGTTAGAGGGGATATTGGGAAGGAATTCCGCCCTGTGAGGGTGGGGAGGGGCTGGGATGGGATTTCCAGAGCAGCTGTGGCTGTCCCTGGATCGCTGGAAGTGTCCTGGGCCAGGTTGGACAGGGTTTGGAGCACCCTGGGTGAGTGGGAGCTGTCCCTGCCCATGGCAGGGGTGGCACTGGGTGGGATTTAAGGTCCCTCCCAACCCAAAGCACGCTGTGTTGATCCTGCCCTGGTGTCACTTCCTTGCTGCTGTAGCACACACAAAGCCCCACTCCCAGGTCAGAGAGGCCTGCACAGCTCCTGTGGCTGCCCCACGTCCCCTCCCTGGCCACAGTGTGCCCGGGCCGTGGGCTCTGCTCGGGTGCAGAAGCTGCTGCCACCACGAGATCTCTGCAGGTTCCTGGGCAGGAATGCCCAGCAGGATGAGCAGGAGATGGATCTCCTGCACCAGGAGCAGCCCAGGCAGGTTCTGGTGCATTCCCACACACGCAGAACCACCCCGAGAATCTCTCTGGCCACTGGCAGGTATTTGCTGTAAATGCTGCAGCTTTGTTTGACCAAGACTGAGGAAAAGGGTTCAGGCAGCTCTCAGATTTCTGTCAGAGCACCCTCAGAGGGCATTATCAGCTTTTCCTGGGCCAGGAGAGGTCCAGGAACAAATCAGTCCCTGTAAAGCTTGGGAGCTGATCCCAGACACGGTTAAACTGCAGAGGATGACGGATGCATCGATGCCTAAACCTTCCAAAGAATGTATTTCTTTCCACATGCTTATAGTTATTCCAGGGGAAGCAGGAAGACAAGGCTTTGCCAGTGTTAAAAGTCCTGTTTATTATAAATTTGAATATAAATTCCAGAACAAGTCAATTTTGTTTCTGGGATTTTTATTTATTTAAATAAAACCAAAGGTTTGGCATCAGGAAAAACATAGCCAAGATTTTAAATCAGCAGATAACTCATAATTCTATAGAAAAAGAAATGCCAAAATACTTTCCTTGATAAGGAGCCATCAAAGTTCTTGCTCTTTGGATCATCTTGGGAAGGTAACATGGAAAGTGTATTTCAGAATATGTGTGTATAAATATAAATATAAATATAAATATAAATATAAATATAAATATAAATATAAATATAAATATAAATATAAATATAAATATAAATATAAATATA
>NC_031790.1:1475977-1483514 GCF_001522545.3 Parus major
CCTCCCCAGTGTTCCATGGTATGAGAAGGAATCTTTCCTTTAACTTCTCTCAATTTTCTCAATTTTAGCTGCATTCTATGAGTCAGGATGTGGATAGTTAGATTTTCTGAAGGTTTTGGGCAATATCAGTACCCAATAATTCATCATTTCATGTAACACAGTCAACTCTAACCCCTCTTTTCTCTAACCCTTCTGAAATGGTGTGATTTTCTTGCCATCTGAAGCCCCATGTGATGACCTTAAAGATACTGCTGTCATCTGGGTAATTAATCTTGAGTTAGGAGTCCCTGAGGAGGGAATTTTCCCCTATCCCTGGAATCAGCGCTCTGGCTGCCTCTCTAGCTCTAAATGGGAATATAATGCTTGCAATTATAAAATAGCTCTATTGAACTGAATTCTGATGGAACATCCATGTAACTGTGTGACACCATAGATCCCAAAACCCTTGTTCCTGCAGGAATTGTCCTTCCAGTCATGATTTTTTCAAGACGGAACAGAATCCTATTTATTTTTTCCAGTGTTTTAGTTTCTTTGGTTACCTGCAATTCCTCACTGCCTCTGCCCTAACACTCTGCGTATTTTCCATTTTAGGTTCTTTCTTTCCTGCAATCAAACCCCCGGACACACTTTTTAAAATAACATTTTGGCTGGGATATTTAAACAGCTGCATCAACCCCATCATCTATCCATGCTCAAGTCAAGAGTTCAAGAAAGCGTTCCAGAACGTGCTGAAAGCTCAGTGCCTCCTGAGGAAGCAGCCAGCGAAGAAGCAAACCCCCAGCTTCAACCTCAACCATCCTGCTGGCCAGGGCATGGAAAGTGGCAAAGGGGTGGTGCGGATCCCTGTGGGGTCAGGAGAAACCTTCTACAAGATTTCCAAGTCGGACGGGGTCTGCGAGTGGAAGATCTTCTCGGCCGTGCAGGGCGTTCCCACCAAAACCGCCGTCTCCAAAGACTGCACGGCTGCCAAAGCCAAGAGCAAAGGGTTCCTGCAGGAATGCTGCTGTCCAGGAGCTTCAGGGAGCCTCAGCCACGAGAACTGCAAAGTGCCAACCATTAAAATCCACTCCATCTCCCTGAGCGAGAGCGGGGAGGATGTGTAAGCGGCTGGGCACGCCGGGCTGCCGGCCTGGGGGCCTCGCGGGATGGGGAAGTAGGAGTAGGTGTGGTTATAGTTGAAAGGATCCGGGTCTGAACAGGTGAAACAGGGCCAAATCTTTCCAGGAAGGATGTCTGTGAGTGCTGGGAGGATGAGCAGAGCCACCCAAAGACTGGGCAAGGCTTCAGTGGATGGTATTCTGAGAGTCCAGTATCTGCCAGGCGTTTCCTTGGCATTTAAAGGCTTTATCCCTCTGTTCTCCTCTTTCAAAGTTCCCACTGCTCTCATTTAGGGGCAGTGGAGGAGAAAGAGAGAGCCACAAAGACCCTGCAGTCAACCTTTCAGCCTCGACATTCTCTGACAGCTCCACCTTCAGAGCCATTTTGTGATTCCACCCCTCCCCATAAAGCCAAACCTCAGCTGTGGATTTCAGTCAACTCCATTGCCAAGGAAAACTTGATCCAAGTGACTGCACTCCACCGAGCTTCAGAAACCAAGGAGAACTTTCCCTTTTTGTACAATCAGCCTCCCTAATCTCCACACCAAACCAAATGAAAATGTGCATGTGCCCCTGGTTTGTTCAGATTATCCCTGCGCCTTGATGCGGCTCTAATAAAACTCAAAACTAGGTAAGTCCTCATCAAACAAGGCTCAAAGAGCTCACTTGCACTCATCCTTTTGTTTTTCACCTTCTGAGTCCATCAGGAACCTGCTGAAAGGCTCAGCAATTCCTTGCTCAGGTGCTCGATAGCCAGATCAGTGCCACAGTCACTGGAAAAGCTGCAGATTTTTCTTGTCTCCCTGCCCAGTGTTTTGCTACATTCCTTTTCCCGACTCCTTCAATACCAAGTGCTCAAAGCTTTCTGTGAGATCCTGGGTACTCTGGAGTCAGGAACTTTCCCCTTGTTCTGAGCAGGGGGAGTTAAGCATGTTAAACAGCTTAAGGACATCCATCCCCATGAGAAAGGGCCGTCCCTTGGGAATTTGGGAGCAAAGCATTTGGAAGCATGTTATATTTTAATACAGCTAATCCAAATAAATAAATAAATGAGATGGACGGCATCTGGAAGAAATAGTGGGAGGAATTCTCTGTACAATATTAGAAATAAGCAGCTCTTGACATGACTGCTCCCGAGCCTGCCAAGTAAGAATTCAGCTCCTTGAAACAACACATGAGCCCCTGCTCTTGTCTGTGTCAGCTCCTGTGCTGAGGATCCACTGCCTTGAAAAGGGAAAGGGCTCGAGATGCGTGTCATTATCACAGGACAGTGCCTTGAAACAACACCTTGGTAGTGTTGATGAGAAATCATTATTTATCTCTCACTCACTATTAAGTCCCCAGTGTCAAGAGGATTTGTCTCCTGTGTCTTTTATTTATGCACTCCCAGAACACAAACCTGTAGCATGATCCCAGTTTTAGTTTAAATAAGGAATCCACCTCTCTATTAAAGTTCTTCAGGCCCAGAATTTGAAGCGAAAAGTGTGGAAATACCACGTAAGAAAATATTCTCATGGTGCTTCAAGCCAAGAGCAGAAGGAGAAAAGCTGGAAATCTCATAAGAAAGTCACGTGAGACTCATGGCCGAGGTTTCCAGTCTCACAGGGCTCAGATACGTGGGACGTGTATTTGGACAAAACCTGAACTTTGAAACATTTTGAAAAAACACCCCTTAAATTGAGCAAGGCTGGCAAGATTTAAAGTCTTCAGTGCACACCCTTGGTGCCCAACCCTGTCTTATTCTACAACCAATACTTATTTTATAACCAGAAAGGTCCTTTTTGCCATCTCTCCTTTGGAGCTGGGAGATTTACACAGGGTTGCTGCAGTAATTTCAGATTTATTGAGGTATCATGGTGTCAGGCAAGGAGTTGTTGTGGAGCTACACATGGAGGCTGCCACAACTGGATTAATTTAACTCCAGAGCAGTCCTGATGCAGCAATATAATCTGACCCTGTAAGATGAAGATAAATAAGTCAACCTGATGCTGGCAGTGTCAGGATGGACGTGGATATAGCACAGTTCTCCTGCATGGCAGAGACAGAGGTTGGAATAATGAAGTCTTGGTCTCATTTTCATCCTTTTTTTTGTCACCAAACAGATGCTAAGGGACCTCTCTGTGTCCAGTGACTCTGGAAAGCTCCCAGCCTTCAGCATCAGGTGAGCCTGGTCCCAGCCACGCCTCTGCTGCTGCCAGGTTTGCCAGCAAAAACAAACACAGCATTTGCTTGGCTTCCCCAGAGAATTTCTGCAGGAAAACTGCCTTGTTCCCTTGTCGCAAGAAGGGTCATTGGCACTTGTCATCTCAGTGGATATTTGGACTGAAAATTCTCAAAAACCATAGAAGGAGCTCTAGGAAACAGAAAAAGAAAAAACGTGCAGATTGAAACAGCCCATTTTTTTCTGTTATTTAAAGTGAACTTGGCACTGGTGAAAGAGCTGCAGCCACGGAGGCTGAATGTATCTGTCAGTCTGAAAGCACAAACAGGACAAGGCTCTGATGTCCCAGAGGCTGGACATCAGTCATCACTTGTAAAACCTTCCCAGCATCAGGAGTGTGTGGTGTGAAACCTGGCAGGAGCACAGGGCAGAGATCAGAGAGGGGCCAGATGGGGAGTGAGAACAGCCGAGTGCTGGGAGGTCCCCTCGAAGCCACCCTGACCTGGCAGTGGAAATGTCCTGCCTGAAACCTCCGAGGGATGGCTCTGACATCCCACCAAGCTCTGGGATCTCTGCTGGGAGTGACAGCCAAGATTTCCATGCTGGGGGGAGCACAGTCTCTGCTGCAAAGAGCTGGGGGCTGGAGCATCACAGGGAGGATTTAATTTGCACAGACTGAGGTGAAGCAGGTCACCAACCCCTCTTCATCCCAGGGCAGGGAAAGTTCAGTAGTCCAGTTTCCACACTCAATTCAGATCTACTGTCTGATGTTTTTGAGGCTTTGTGTACTTTGCAAGATTATTCAAATCCCAAATATTTAACTTCTGCCCACTATCCAAATAAATGTCTTCTCATTTTTATATTCTTTATTTTGCTCCACCAACTCCAAGGATAAATTGTGCATTGTGTTAAGGAATATTCTCCTTTTCCAGGCCTGAATGTCCTGAAAATCAATAGCACTGAAAAGAAGAAAGATTATGCCAGGAATATTTCTTGCTTCTCTGCTTGGAGTAAGCAAATGGGTTTCACACTGCTTCTTTATAAAATTTCCCTGCCTGACTTTCTCAGTTTCCTGAAAGGCAACACTGACAGGCTGCAGCACCTTATTCTGATTGAAGTCAGTTAAAAAAGGTCTTATTGCTCTGCAGAAGTGCAAGTGCCCAGTTCTAGGTGTGCCTGTCGGCCTTGAGCTACTGCTGCTCGTGTCTCAGTGGAGTTTTATTAGGAACTTCATTTTAAAATAAAGCTACTGAGGCACAGAGCAACTCAGTGATTCATCCAGCAAGGTTTCAGCTGGCCCAGGCTGAATCCCTGCTGGGTAATCAACTCCACATCCTACCCAGAGATACCTTGATCCTCTTTCCTGTCTTAATGTGGTTTGGATAAGCAAGACAAGGTTGAAAATGAACTCGAGGGGACAGGCTGTTGACACCAATTATTCCCAGATGATCTCTTCCGACAGCAGAGCTAAAGAGAAAAGCCAGTTGGTCTTCAAAGTGTTGCACTTAGCTCCAGACAGATTTGGGACCTGCACCAGTGTTATCCTTTGCCAGGAAGGAAAAAATCCAACAGGTGGTGAGAGAGCTGCTCTCACAGCAGCATCTGCTCTCTGCCTGCACCCCTCACACACTCAAATGTTTGTGAAGGTACTTCATAAACGACGGTGTTACAAAAACCACAAGATACTACAGAGGTGCATTAAAATACAGCTCTTCCCCCCAGCTTGATAGATGTAATTGAAGCTCTGATTTCCCGGGAGAAGACGGAGCATTTGTCTCAGGGATTGGAGTGAAATGTCATTCCTTCTCCACAGAGCACGCTGCATATTTCTCATGCTGACAGAGAAGGAGAAAATAGCAAATGTGAGCTAAGGGGAAATGAATTGCTGAGGAGGAGAGCTCTGGATGGCGACCATCACACGAGAAATAGCACATCCGTCAGTCCCACGATGGCTCAGAGCTCTGCTTAATGCACATTTGTGTCTCAGCACTGAGCCCAAACCCAGGGCAGCCTCTCCTTACTCACCCTGCTAACATCAAGATCTTTCTCAGAGTCAAAAACCTCCACGTGTTAATGGTGAAAATAAATATGATTTTACAGCTCTCAGTGTCTCAACCAAAGAATGAGACTTTCTCGCATTAATCCAAATTTTTTTTATCAGCTGCCAACTCAGCCCTTGTAAACCATTTTCTGAAGTAGGAAAACACAAACCTGCCCAGAATTTCAGCAGATTTCCACTTTCAAAGCAAGTCCACTCAGCCAACGATAGAAAACCTTCCTCAATTTCACTGAATACTCAGTTCTTCCTGACAATATGACTGTGGGAATTGTATACAATTTTTGCTTTGCCAGTTTTTGGCTGCAAAAAATTGGTTTTGTTTTTTTTTTTTCTTCTGCCTGCAGAAGCTTTTTTGCCTGGATGTTGTGCAAGTTTGACTGGTTTTAAAAGATTTCTCCTGAAACAGGCAGTGCATTTTCTGAATGTGGTGTTCTTGTGTCATTGAATTTTCTATGTGCTGTTTTCCAGCTTTATCATGTTTGAACAGTCCATGCTGGTCATTTCCCTGAACAAAATACTGAATGTATATGAAATCTTGCTAAGGTGAACAAATAAAATTTCTGGGGGGAATGTGCACTTTGGGATATGTGAGCTGCAAGTCTGGTTAGTTGTTTTTTTTCCTCAAAATTATTCATACAGATTTGTCTTCTCCTGTTCAACAAACATTTCAGGCACAGGATCAGGTAGAGATTCTTCCCAATACTTCTGATCTTAGTGGGGTTTGGTAGGAGCAAGTTGCAAAGTGAATAAATGAATTAAACTTAGATTTCTACTGCAAAAAGTTGAAGTCCTTAAAAAAACTTTGAAGAATTTCATTTGGGCCCCAGGTCCTTACTCTGCTCTTTCAGTTTGCTTACAGTAAAACATCAGGTCCCAGATGAAATCCAGCCCATTTTGCTGTATTCCTTATAAACAAACACCAGGAGAACAATCCTCGTCCACCCAAGAATGTAAATGGGAAAGACAAGTGCTGAGTTATTATTTCCTGATTTATAAAGGGAGAACTGAGACACGGGGAAGGAAAAGACAGATTTCAAAACCAGCTGATGCACCAGGAACTTGGAAGGCTCTGCCTGTGGCTGCTTCCAGTGAAACCCTGGGAAATTTCATCCAGGGAAACTCTGGAGAAAACTTTAAATTAAAAAAAAACAAAACCAACAAAATCAAACCTCAGTTGCCCTCCTGCTTCTTTCACAGGTCTGTTCTCCTTCTGGATTAAAATGTGCATTTATCCTGCATAATTTTGTGCCACAGTAGAGAAAGTTATCTACTTTTAATTGCTGTTAATCTACTTCAAAAAGACCTTTTGCTGCTACCAGATATCACAAAATATGGAGGCTAGAAGCTAAACTTTGAGTTTGCTGCTGTTTCCTTTATGGAAAACAATATTTCAAGCAGGTTCAGTAATACAAGCAGCTCGTCTGGGCTCAGGGTGGTGGAGCAGAAGTGGATTTGGAGTACTCGGCACAGGAACAATTCCCTCACAAGGTACACACAGAGAACTCGTGCCAGTTCAAACAGGATAAATTCACATCCCCAAAAAGTCTGTGCATTCCCATCGGCTGCCTGAGGAGTTGTATGAGAATTTATAGAGTGTATGAGAATTTATCGAGAATCTGAACAACCAAACCCCTGCCAAAGCAGAGGAAAAGGAGCATGGACTTATTTATGAGCACTGAGCCCAGAGCCATAAATTGCCTCCTTCTTTTGCCAAAAGCACAGGTTCCATGAGGTTGTTAGCAAGCTATTTTCAGGCACTTCCATGCCTTCCACTCCGTTGTTATATCCAAGGAATATTTGATTGGGAATTCAGCTGCCTGATTCTGAATGCATGACACACACCCCAAAGAGAGGCAGTTAAATTAAATTACAAGGCTTGCTTGGGTTGTTGTTTCATTTGCAACAAGCCTGCAGTGTCTCCCCAGGAAATAGTTGGATTTAAATCTCATCCTAAGCTATATTTCCATATGGATCTGGGCATATTGCAAACTTCTGAGGATTCCTGAGAATCATATAACCCTCGTGCTGCCAAGGGTTGATGCCTAAACACCCCAGAATCCCTGTTCACCTCCCTGGAGACTTCTGTTTGCTGAAAGCCAGGTATTATATAGATATAGATATAGATATAGATATAGATATAGATATAGATATAGATATAGATATAGATATAGATAGATATAGATATAGATATAGATATAGATATAGATATAGATATAGATA
>NC_031790.1:1484319-1497488 GCF_001522545.3 Parus major
AGATATATAAATATAGATATATATATGCTCCCCACTTTGGGGGCAGGTGGCAAAGAGCAGATGGGCCAGTGCACAGAGGCTGTGCCCCCTGGAATGCCCTGGGCACTTTTGCCATCTCGTGGTGGCCTGGAAGCAAAGCCAGGTCAGAAAGATGTGGGAGGTGAAAGTGATGCTACAGGAGCTCAGGAAAATGGGAGAAAACTCAGGGAAGGCAGGGAATTTTACACCGGTTTTGTTTTACACCATCATGTTGCCCCACTGCACTGCACACACAATTTACACCTGAGGGTGAACTGGGAGGATTTTATTTCTGATCCCGGTGCTGCTGAGCAATGGCAACACCCAGGGAGGAAAATCTCCCTTCCTGCTGCTCAAGGGATGGGCAGGCTCATCCCAAACAGGAACATGGAGAGTTGGCTCTGCAAAGGGCTCACAGCAGCCTGGGAGATGGCAGAGCAGGGGGGAGGCAGGTTTGGAGAGTCTCAGAAACATCAGCAGAAAACGCTTGAAATTTACTGAGGAGAGCAAGGAAATGTTGAGAGTGACACAGAAAATGAACCCTTCCCATGAAAGTGATTACTGCAGTGAGTTAATGGTGGATCTTCTCCCAGTTTTATACAACCAAGGTTCTGCAATTCTTTTGGGATTACTTTTGTTTATTCCAACGGAGGAATTTTTTTTCTGGTGGGGGAAAATTGCCTGTGGAGAGACTTTTCAGTGGGGTCCAGGCTCAGTTGCTGTAAAGGGTTAACGTGGACATGTGGAAACCAGGAAAGCAAAATGAAGCTGGAGTTGTTTTCCTGCTTTTCCTTCTTCTCCCCTGAACCCCAGGAGCTTTTGAAATGTGTTCACTTAATTAGTGCCGTTAATCTAAGTGGAATTGTATAATCTTAATTTGTGTTGAGGTTAATTTTTGTTTGGGAAAAAACTGGCTAGACATTTGTTTAATGTGCTACATGTGTCATTTAAACCAGCTATTTAGCTCTAAATGATGAATTAGAGGTATAATTTCCTTTCAGGCTTTGAAAATTAGCATCTAATTATTCTTAACCTAAGGGATATTAGCACTTCTTATGAAAGGGAATAACAGCCTGGTCTAAATTTAGAAGAGAGAACTCCTGGGCAAATGGCAAGGCTGGAATTATGCAAAGACAAACTAATCAAGCCATAGGGAAAAAAAAAATCATTTAAAAAAACACCCCCAGAAATATTTTTTTAAGATGACCAAAGTAAAAGGAATCTGCCTCTTTGGGATCTGTACTGGTGACACGACCCAGCTCAGGAAAGGCAGCAACCCACAGCAATGGGATTTCCATTCTCTTTGGGAACACTCAAATTTCTTTGAAAAAACTGAACTTTTTAAACTTTTTGCTTTGTTTAAAAAAAAAAAAAAGTCAGTATTTGAAAGGAAAATTAGAAATTAGAAATTGTTTATTGGGGAGAGCAAAAGAGATTGCCAAGAGCCATGACAAATTCTCTATCTTGTCGTGGTTTGACACTGGCCAAATGCCAGGCACCCATGGAAGTCATTTGCTTACCTTCTTTTGTTGTAGCTGGGCAGAGGAGAGGGGAAAAAAATTAACAAAAGGCTCTTGAGTTAAGGACTGTGACTCTAAGGGCAAAACAGTTTCAAATTGAAAGCTATAAGGTAAATTTTATTATTAACAAGTCAGAGGATAATGAGATGTAAAATAAGCCTTTAAAACACTTTTCCCCCCAGGCCTCACTGGCAGTGCAGGGACACGGGGCTGGGGTTTGGTCAGTTCCTCACTTGAGATCTTGTGTTCCTCAGGGAGAGGAACCTGCTCTGCCACACCGTGGGGTCTGTGCCATGGGCAGACAAAACTTCCCAAAACTGCTGGGCCTGGGCCTCTGGTCCTGGGGTGCAGCCCTCGAGGATGGGCTGCTCTAGTCTGGGATCAGGGGCTCTGTCTCTGGGATTAGGGATTCTCTGTCTCCATCTTTGGGATCAGGGGCTCTCTCTCTCTCCATCTCTGGGATCAGAGATTCTCTGTCTCTGGGATTAGGGATTCTCTCTCTCCATCTCTGGGACCAGGGGCTCTCTCTCTCCATCTCTGGGACCAGGGATTCTCTCTCTCCATCTCTGGGATCAGGGGCTCTCTCCATCTCTGTGATCAGGGATTCTCTCTCCATCTCTGTGATCAGGGATTCTCTCTNCTGGGCCTGGGTCTCTGGTCCTGGGGTGCAGCCCTCGAGGATGGGCTGCTCTAGTCTGGGATCAGGGGCTCTGTCTCTGGGATTAGGGATTCTCTCTCTCCATCTCTGGGATCAGGGGCTCTCTCTCTCCATCTCTGGGACCAGGGGCTCTCTCCATCTCTGGGATCAGGGGCTCTCTCTCCATCTCTGGGATCAGGGATTCTCTCTCTCCATCTCTGGGATCAGGGGCTCTCTCCATCTCTGGGATCAGGGGCTCTCTCCATCTCTGGGATCAGGGATTCTCTCTCTCCATCTCTGGGATCAGGGGCTCTCTCTCTCTCCATCTCTGGGATCAGGGATTTTCTCTCCATCTCTGTGATCAGGGATTCTCTCTCTCCATCTCTGTGATCAGGGATTCTCTCTGTCCATCTCTGGGATCAGGGATTCTCTCTCTGTCTCCATCTCTGGGATCAGGGATTCTCTCTCTGTCTCCATCTTTGGGATCAGGGATTCTCTCTGTCCATCTTTGGGATCAGGGATTCTCTCTCTGGGATCAGGGGCTCTCTCCACTCGATCACATTCTCTGGCATCCACCCGCTCCAGCGTGAGCAGTTTTCCCAGAGGCTGCCAGTGGATCTCTGCATCCCCCATGGGTTTCATTCATTCCAGGTGAACAGTTTGTTCCATTGCAGTCCTCACCACAACCTGCAGAGGAATCTTGGCTCCAGCCCTCGGAGCATCTCCTCCCCCTCCTTTCCCACTGACCTGGGTGCCGCATGTTGTTTTCCCTCACATGCCCTCACTTCCTCCTCTTCTCTGGCTGAAGAAGAACTGCTGCCTGTAGGTACCATGGCCAGAAAGCTCCACCAATTCAGAATTCTCTCAGCACCCAGAGGGTGATCTGGTCTGGGTTGCACATCAGGAACCTCTCACCATCACTGCTGATGGCAGCTGGGCAGGCAAACAGGACTGGGATTTGCCCAGAGGAGCTCGGGCTGTCCCATCCCTGGAAGTGTCCAAGGCCAGGCTGGATGGATTCAGACCCTGGTCTAGTGGAGGATGTCCCTGTCCATGGCAGGGATGAGCTTTAAGGTCCTTTCCAACAAAAACCATTCCATGATTCCGTGATGGGGAGTGAGGCTTTTCCTCTGGGATTTTGACCCTCAGGCTCCATCCTCTGCCAGTGCAGGCAGGGAGCTGCTTCCATGCCTAAAACCCAGCACAGCCCAACACATTCCACTAAATTATGCCCTAAAACTGTCTGCCAGGCACTCGCCTTTGGATGGGAGCATAATGAGCTCTGCCAGCCCCATTTCAGCTCCAGGCTGACACAGCTCTTCAAAGAAGATTTAAAACAAAAGTTGCAGGGGTTTGGATTATGTCCCCTGTTGCCGTGGTTGGTTCATAACAGGGGATATTTAGAAAATTAATTTATTGTAAATAAAAAGTCCCATTTAATAGCCAAGCGAGAGGTTACAGCAAAACCCAAAGTATATAAATGCCAGGGGCTTTTTGCAGTTTATAAAACCTTGTTTCTAAGTTTATATAAAACATCTTGCTGGCTTTGCTTTGTGGTTTTTAAAGAACTCTAGGACCCAATCCAAAGAGCGCTGAAATGGATGGAAATCCTCTCATTGATTTAAGTAGTTTGGGTGAGCGTGTTTTCAGTCCAGGATGGATGCACAGGGAGATGTCTCCAGCCCAGGATGAAGGACTCTTGCCCTCTGGTGGCTGTTGCAAAATCAAATATCAGGAAAAGCTGCTTTAGAGATGGATCAGGAAAAAAAACCCACCAGCCAACCTGGGTGTGCTGGGAAGGTGAGCCTGCAGTGACAGAGGATGTGACAGAGGTATCCAAGGACAACCCTTGGGATAATTTATGAGGCACGTTTATAGCTGTTATTTATAGATCTCACTGGGGGATTCACATGTCCTCCACCTGACATTATTTGGCAGTTTAGTGGCACCTGCAAAAAATTAAATTAAAATATCCCAACCCCCAAAAAACCTTCTCCAAGACCCCATTTTTGAGTTATAATCCCAAAAACTCAGAATGTCAGCAAGTCCTCAGACAGACTGTTCCTGCTCTCCTCCAAGAACTTATGGCTTCAAGGAATAAGGGCTTGATTAAAACTCTCGTGGCAGTAAATCAATGGTAGCTCAGGGAAAAGAGGTCCCTTCCCTCCTCCAAAGAAAAACTTTGCTGCTGGCATCAATTGAGGATTTTTGTCAGAAAAACACAAGTGAATAAAGTTCTCACAGGGGTGCTGAGTCCCACTCATGGCAAGCTGGGACATTTTTATTCACGTGCCTCCAGTGGGATTTTGGAGAGAATTGATGAACTCGGGTGCTGCAAAAATCCAAAATAAACAGATCCCTCCCTGGTGCACTGGGAGGAGGAAGGATGTCACCTGCAGGGACACAACCTCGGGGACACTGGGAGGGAGTGAGGGGCTGGGATGGAATTCCCAGAGCAGCTGGGGCTGCCCCTGGATCCCTGGGAGTGTCCCAGGCCAGGCTGGATGGGGTTTGGAGCCCCCTGGGCCAGTGGGAGCTGTCTGTAATTAGAGGAGGGAGGCTGGAAAATGAATTCTGATCCCTCCAAACCTCCATGCTAGAAGGGCTCATCCCCGTGCCTGATTTGTGAGTTTTTTCACTCTGTTTCTTACACTGTAAAATCTCCGGAGGTTTTTCATTGACTGCTAAGCCCTGGTCACATCCCCATGGGGTCCCCCCTGCACCCAGGGCGAGGCTGCTCCGAGCTGCCCGAGGAGAGGACAAAAACAAAGCGGGATAAAGCACACGTGTGGGATATTATTTCATTTCAGCCTGGGAGAGCTTGATCCTACCACCAGGCAAGCTTCAGAGAGGGCAGGGAATCGGAGGAGAGCAAACCACGGGGGTTTCTGGAGAGCTTTGCTCAATCCGTGGGTAATTCGGGTCTCACCCTGCTGTGCCCCTGGGACCATCCCCTCTACCCAAGGGGCTGGGAAATGGCCTGGAGGACACCTTACACTCCATGATGCTCCTGCTCCTTCAGGTATCACCCCAAAGAAGCCATTCCTGGGAATTGCCAGCAATTCGGGGCTAGGAGCCTGCTGCTGAGAGCTGTGACACTCAAATGTCACTCGGCCCCAGGTCCCAGCTGCAGTTTGAGTTGGCACCTGGCCTGTCCTGCCTGTCCCAGGAACACCCAGGTGACATCCACCTCCCCTCTCTGCCTCTCCCATGGTCCATTTGACTTTGTCCTGCAGCAAAAAAAAATATTTCTAAATAAAATTAAACAAATATTTCTAAATAAAGCAGGATGTTTTCCTGCTTGCTCGATGTCATTAAGGGAGAAGGGTGCAGCTGCTTTCTTGCTCAGACTGTTTGGTAATAAAATCTTGCAAGAATCTGTGTAAAATCCTATGGGGGTGGCTCTGATGGGCTCTGATGGGGACAATCACTTGTAAAACTTGCTGCAGAATTGTGTGTGGAAATTTAAAAATGCTATTTAATTTTAAAATTCCCCATTATACTTACAGCCAAACATAATGTGAAATAGGGCAGGGTTTGGTGTAGAAAAGCATCGCACAAAAATGCCAAGGCCTGTGTGCTTTCGGGAGGAAATGATGTGAGCTGGAGGGAGAACGGGAGCCTCAGGAAAGGAATAAAAACTCGATTTAATCGCGGGTATCTGGTGCCCTCCTGTGGAAATGAGAGCAGCAAGTATCGAGTGGATTTAATGAGCAGATCCTGCCCTGGAGCCGGGCTGGGACAGCTGGGGGTGTCACCTGGAGAGGAGAAGGATCCAGGGAGGTCTGGAGAGGGACTAAAGGGGTTCCAGGAGAGCTGGAGAGGGGCTGGGAACAAGGGATGGAGGGACAGGACACAGGGAATGGCTCCCACTGCCACAGGGCAGGGATGGATGGGATATTGGGAAGGAATTGTTCCCTTGGAGGGTGGGGAGGGGCTGGGATGGAAGCAGAGCAGCTGTGGCAGTGCCCAAGGTCAGGCTGGAGCACCTGGGCCAGTGGGAGCCATGGCAGGGGTGGCACTGGGTGGGATTTGAGGTTCCTTCCAACCCAAACTAGTCCACGGTGCCAATATCGGTTGCAGATCTGTTCTCATCATTCCACAGGCCACAGCTCCAGGAGGGGGAGGAAGGATTGCTCCACAATGAGCCCCCAGGTTCCAACAGATCCCAGAGAAAAGCCCCACACATCCCACGGGATCTCCCTTTTATTGTGGGAGTGCAGAACAAGAGGCTGATGGTGAGAGATGCAAGGCAGGCCAGTTCAGATCAGAAGCAGGGAGAAAAAATGAACCATGAAGATGTGATTAATCTGTGGAATAAGTTACCAAGGTATTTCCTACCATTTGAGGCTTCTCAAGTCAACACTGGAAGGCACTTGCCAAATTTTAGTGGTTAATGGTCAAAAAAAACCAGCTTGTGGAAAGAGCAGCACATTCAAGCACAGAGTGGTCAATCCACAGCTGGAGTGCCAGAGCTGGAAGTCAGTCACAGCTTACAGGACTTAGCAGAAGGCAGCTCCTCTGGCCTGGGTTAGAGAATAGAAAAAAATAATTTCCTCTAATTGCTTACTTTATCTCTTTAATGAAGGGAACTTTGTCCCAATGTGCCATGGGCAGGGACACCTGCCCTTATCCCAGGCTGCTCCATCCTGGCCTTGGGCACTTCCAGGGATCCAGGGGCAGCCACAGCTCCTCTGGGAATTCCATCCCAGCCCCTCCCCACCCTCATGGGAGGAATTCCTTCCCAATATCCCATCCATCCCTGCCCTCTGGAAACCATTCCCTGTGTCCTGGCACTCCAGGGCCTTGTCAGAAGTCCTTCTCCAGCTCTCTCCAAAGTCAGGGGGTTCTTTGATGTAATGGGTAAAGTTTCTGCTCTGTATCTGATTTGAGATAAGTGTCTTGCCAGGCTTTAACAAGAAGAGAACACACTCAGGTGATTCATATCTCTTTAACATTGAAATACCCTCCAGTCTATTCATAGAAGTGACAGGATGTGTGTGTGTGTCACGTCACAGCAATCACAAACCCTGTGCAAGTTCCACATTTATCCCATCCTAAATCATTCCCGAGATGATCCATGTGCCTCGAGGGAGCTGGGCCTTGACATTTCCCCATGTCCTGCTGTCCTGATGGCACTGAGCAAAACAGGCAAATCTGGGGCGAAAAAAAAGCTGGGAAACGGATTGTAAAGCTTCTGTAGTACAGTGCCATTTATTGCTGTGCCACCAAGGGATAAAGCAGGCTGCATTGTCCCCATCTGAGAGCCCCTGGCAGCTCCTGTTCCAGGTCAGAGTCACATTCATCACCTGCTTTATTTCTCCTTTCAGCCACAGGATACTCCACTGATGTTCAGGTCAGATTAAACCCAAATTGAGCCTTACACAGTGGGCTGGCAGAGAACCAAATTAGCACCTGTTAATGAACTGTGGGCTGCCAGCCCAGGAATTCCCTGGATTAAGGGGCTGACCAAATAGAACTATCCCTGTGCTCCTGTGCAGCACCAAACCAGGGCTGCCCCACTGACCCAAATATCCTCCTGAGCTTTCTCCCGTGCCTAAACATGATGGTTTTAGATCTGGCTGCTGGCAATTCTTCCTGACCTCAAAACCTTCTCTACTCTGCCAGTTCCAATCGCTTCCCTGAGTCCCTGACATTTGTTTCCTCAGGAAGAAGTTTCATTCTGGTTCAGGTGCTGGAGGGAAAAATTAATGAATTAAAGTAATAATAAAACCAAAGAATAAAATAAATAGAAGAATAAAAGAATAAAAGAATAAAAGAATAAAAGAATAAAAGAATAAAAGAATAAAAGAATAAAAGAATAAAAGAATAAAAGAATAAAAGAATAAAACCAAAAGGAGGCTCTGCAGGTGTGTGTTAACTGACTGCTTCAGGCTGAATGCATCTTTCACTGGGATATTATTGTTGGGATTAGCTGATAAATCTTCCCTACAGCTACCCACCAACCCTGCTCCAAGGGACCCGATTACACAGATGCTGATATTTTATTTAAGCTGCCAGTGGCCAAATAACTGCATGTCACTGGTGCCAGAGCCAGGATCCTCATGTTAACCAGAGGTCTCTTTACCAGGGGATGACCACTGACCCCTTCTCAGCAGGCAATAAGGAAAAACCCTTTAAAACTTCCCACTGTGTGGGGTGCCAGGTTCAAAGCTGTGTGGAGGAAGCTCAATGCATTTCACAGAGCGCTCCAACATCTGGGTTTGTCCAGATGAGGAACAAGAGCTAAAGCTCCTCACAGTCAGTCACAAGCTTCAGCTGTGCTCAAATTTGGGGGAAGATCCCCCAGAGGGCTGAGCTGCTGGGTGTAGGGATGCAGCATCCAAAACTGAGCAGCTGACAGGGATGCTTGTCCATGTGACAGTGAAATCCATCACCTGAAGTTCCACTGGTGCTTTTCCTGTAAATCCCAAGCACCAAACCCCAAGTTCCACTGTTCTTTCCTGTAAATCCCAACCATGACCACCTGAAGTTTCACTGGTGTTTTTCCTGTAAATCCCAAGTTCCACAGGAGTTGTTCCAGCCAGCCCCAGCTCTCCCTGCCCAGTTGCTGCCCATGGCTCCTATTTATGACTTTGCTTTTTCCCCCATTTCTTGGCTGCCAGAGGGTCCAGGCAGAACCACACTGGGGGGCTGAGAGCTATGCCAATGCTTTTAGGGGCTTCTGCTCACATTCCATCTGTGATCCGTGCAATGCAGAGCCGAGACTGTTCACGCGGCCGTCTCTGCTTTGCCCGATGCTGTTTTAAACAGTGCCCTGGGTCACAGCTCGCTTTTCTCCAGAGGAAATGACTCCATGGCCCATCAATTCCTCCTTTCCAGCACCACGGGAGCTCCTCCCCAGCTCTGCCCCCGCTCCTCTCCAGCCCAGCCCAGTTCTCAGGGCTCTGTGTCCCTGCTGGAGGCAGCGGCCCCAACGCGGTGACGCACAACACGCAGCGCCTCGAGACACAGGTGCACCTACTGAAACAACAACATTCTGTCTTTATTAGGAGTTCCCATGGTAATGTAACACAGAGTTCTTAAGGAATAAAACACAAGACTTGGGGTTGGGGTGGGGGGGGTGTTTTGCCATTGAGACAATAGTCAAATATCAGTACTCCTCTTTGTCTACACACATGATCAGCTTTAGCACTTACAGCTCCTCCACTCATGGTTCACAATCACAAATCCAAGGGTTAAATCCAGCTAGTATTAAATCCTACTTTTTCTTTTATTATTTTTAGAGCTTCAAGTCACTGCGGTTAATTAATTAATTAATTAATTAATTAAGTCATCGTCTTTTTTTTTTTTTTTTAAGCATTTACATATGACATTCATTAAACAGACACAAAGCGGACGAGCTCTCACAGAAAAAACATGCTTACACAGCCTGCAAAGGTTTTTTTTTTGTGATTTTTTTTTTTCCTTTCCTTTTCAAGAACAAATTAAAACTTAACAAGTTATCATGAGTCAGTGAAGGAAAAAAAAAAGGAAGACTTAAGTGAATACTGAAGAGCCGCAAGTGTTTCGTAGAATTGAAACGGATCCACAATTCTTTTTTTTTTTCTCCCCAACTCGTTCAAATTGATTTTAACATACAGGTGACAAAGAAAAAAATTAAAAATTAAAAAAAAGAAATGAAAATAGCTGCAATATATATTAAGTTCACGGATTACTTAACAAACAAAGTGCAAACTCTTTATGCAAAACTAAAAGACCCAGGAGTTGAACCTAAATGCAAAATGCGTGGAGGAATATAGCAAAGTTTTAGCTTTTATGTTCAAAGGGGCCTAAAGAATTGAGGTGCTGCAGCTGGGAGGGTTTGGGGGGCTAAGTAGCTTCCAGACACTTTGCAAATCCCAGCGTTGATACTTCACAACAACAAATTTGGTACTTGTTTCTTGAAAGCCTTCATATATATATATTTTTATATATATAGGGTTTTTTTTTTCCTAAAAGAACCTGTAAACACCATTTCAGAAAATACAGCTATGGAAAAACAAGGTTGATGGATGTGGCAAAGCACAATGAGAAGAGGGAGCAGAAGATGCAGCCAAGTGCCAGGGCAGGCAGAGAGTGGAGGCAAGGCCGGGGTAATAAAAGCTCTCTGTGCTAAGACAAGTCCTTGGGACTGCTGAGCCCTCCAGCTACGCCTAAGTGGGGATCTGATGGTGCAGCTTTATCCTCCATGTCCCAAAAACAAGCAGCCCCCATTGCCAGACTAGCAGACCTTTAATCCCAGGGGATGGCCCTGAAGCTGGGGCTCCTCCATCCCTTTAAGCACCACTGATGGTGCCCCAAGCCCCAGGCACGTGAGGCTGGCTGGGGAACAGCCAGGCCTTGCCATGTGCAGGATTCCTGCCGGGCTGGGCAGCTGGGACATTCATACAAGAGATTCTCAGCTGCTGGGGACCCAGCCAGCTCCCAGTTACAGCAGCTGGGCCTGGACTGGAATTGCCACAGGTGCTCAGCACACACTCCCTGCCTGCCCTTCGAGAGCTGAGGATAAGCCCTCAAAGCTTTAAATAACCTCTCCTCGATGGCCAGGGAGGGGGTTTCTGCTACAGAAACCTTTCAAGCAACGCGTTGCTCTTTGCCCACAGCTCCCTGCCTGTCCATACCCACCTTCAGGGACAGAAGAAAAACTAACTGCTACAAACTCTTCCAGATACTCCATCCCAGCAGCTCACGTGGTGTCTGGCTGCTCTGTTTGCACCAGCTCAAGACCTGATGGACTGAAGATCCTACGGACCTGCTCCAAGCCCTTACTGCAGCTACGTGACAAGAAATGGCTGGAAGATGCAACTAAGGGACACCTGAAGTACCAGGGTGGCAGTGGCAGTGACACTGGCGGGAGTCTGTGACTTGGATGAGGTTCGGGAAGAACAGGGAGGTTCCCAGTTCTCAGATAAGGCTTCGTAAACACAATGATACAAACGTATTAAAAACACACACACAAACATTAAAAAAAAAAAAGTTTCCTCAAGGACTTAATTTGCAGCAAAATCCAGAAGAAAAAAGAAACCAAGGAAAAACCAAGTCAAGAGAACGAAGTCCCCAAGGATTCTGGCTCACCCAGTGGCTGGGGTGATGTTCTCTGTCATTCCTACTGCTGGGTCCTGTTTCTCTATCCTGGAAGCATCTAGTGACCTCAGAGCTGGTGGTGAGTGGCCACAGGCAGGCTGAGATTCCTGTCCCTCCATGCTTGCCTAGCTAATTCTACTGGAACACAGAACCCTACAGAATATCCAGTTGAAAACCCTTAAACTACTCTTCTGCTTGACATAAAAAAAAAAGCTTTTCTTATACATTTAGTTTTCTTTTTTTTTTTTTTTTTTTTTTTTTTGTTTGTCTTAAAGGCAGCTCCCGGGAAATTCACTTTATCCTTCCTTTATTAAAAGAAAGATGCTGAATAGGACAGAGACCACATATCTCAAATACCCTCTTTACATTTACTCTTTCATGTCAGAGGTGTCAAAACAGGGTTTATTTCTTTAAATGTGTAAGGGGCTGAGGGGGGGGAAGTGCGAGGGGTTGGTGAAGATGAGGAGGGAACCTGAGGGGACTGAGAGAGGTGCTTTTACTTCAGCCCCCGCCCACACTGGGTGCCCGCAGTAACTGTCACAGGCTCTAAAAGAATCAAGAAGGGTCTCCAGGTGCCCCGGTCCCCCCAGGTGTACCCGGCGGGCACAGGAGGGCTCCGTCCTTAGCCCAAGCTGGTGATGTTGGCACGGCCGCCCGGCGGGGCCACGATGCGCTGGGTCGTGCGGCGTGGGATGTTGTCATCGATCTGTGCCCCTGTGGGAGAGAGAGAGGAGGGGTCACCAACTCCACCAGGGTTTTAAATCCACGTGGCTGGGACACTTTGGTGCTGCCTCGATGTTGGATTTGCTCTCGGAGGGCTTTTCCAGCCTAAACCATTCTGTGATTCTGTATTTGGAGGAAAAGCCTTCACTGGCCCCCACTGCCTTAATTCTGCTGAAACCTGTTGTGCATTAATAATATCTCTGCCCTGAGCACCTGGAGCACCCAGCCCTGCACAGGTAAGAGCTGGATGAATGATTATCCTTTAGCCAGCCTTCCTATCCCTTTCTACAGTCCACCCTTCTTGTACTGCAACACCAGCTGAGAAATCAAACCTTCCACATCCCAGACCCACAGCTGGTCTCAGCTGGCAAAGTCCTCCTGAAGTTCGTGCCTTCTTAAAAAAAAGGGTTTTTTGCTATAGCCTCTTTAAACCAGAAAATTCCCTCTTCTAAACACATTTGGAAAGGTCTTAAGCTGAAGGAGGGCAGGATTAGATGGGATATTGGGAGGAAATTCCTCCCTTTGAGGGTGGGGAGGGGCTGGGATGAAATTCCCAGAGGAGCTGTGGCTGCTCCATCCCTGGAAGTGTCCAAGGCCAGGATGGAGCACTCTGGGATAGCGGGAGGTGTCCCTGCCATGGCAGGGGGTGGAGCTGGATGGGCTTTAAGGTCTCTTCCAACCCAAACCATTCCAGGATTCCATCATCTGCCCTCTCCAGACACCCAGCTGAGGACTGAGCCCAGAACACACTGGAGTGCTCAGGACTCATGTGACATTGTGAGAAGAAGCAGGAATTTAGGACGGCTCCTGTACTCCTCCTCTCCCTCCCCTAAGGGAAACTCTCCCAGCTAAACCCTCTCATTCCAGCCCTACCCAGAATGAACTCTGAGCACGGCAGCACAAACCAGCCGCGACTTCAGCGCATGAAACCCACCCAGCAACAAACCCTTCCCAAAAATCACCTACCAGACAAGCTGAACCCAGACTGGTGCAGGTTCCTCACGGGGGGTGCCTGCTGTTTGGCAGGAGAGGTCTTGGCTGAGGACGCTGGTGTGACTGTTTTGGGTGTCACCGACACCTCGCAGACCGGGCCATCGTAGAGACCTCGCGGCACACCCCGCAGTTCAGCCAGCTGCAGGGAGAGAGAGCAGCACAGCCTTAAAACACAGCCCAGCACAGCCCAG
>NC_031790.1:1498259-1516773 GCF_001522545.3 Parus major
ACACAGCCCAGCACAGCCCAGCACAGCCCAACAGCTGCCCAGATGTAGCTCAGCCAGTGACACACACTCTGGGATTGGGTTTTGGTAAGAAGATTTGAAAGCAAGCAGCATCTCCTCTGTGCTCATCCCTGGGGAGCTGCTCCCATCTCTATTTATTTTGTATCTATAGTTAGATTTTATCTGTATCTCCTTTACATCTATAGTATATCCATAGCTATCTACCTATAGCTTTGTATCTGTAACATTTATATCTGTATTATACCTGTATCATGTCTATTTGTATTTAATACCTAGTTCTATATCTGTACATGTATTATATATATAACTATTTTATCCCTATATATATTATATCCATATTTATAATTGTTTATATCTATTTTATCTTTAGCCATATTATATCCACATTTATGCATGTTTGTATCTATTTTATATCTCTATTATAGCCATATTTATATCTATATTTTATATCTCTATATATTTACAGCTGTTTATATCTATATCTATTTCATATCTCTATATTATATCCATACTTATACCTAAATGTTTATATCTATATCTATTTTATATTTCCATCTATATTATATCCAGATTTATATATCTATATGTTTATATCTGTATTGCTTCTTACACCTATTTCTATTTTATATCCATATCTATATAAAAGATGTCTGTGTCTCTGTCCAACCCAGCCAGTTTTGCAGCAAACACGATCAATTTGCACTATTTTCCTACAAGCTCAAACCAGTGTTTGTGCAGCTCCACACCTTCCACCAGGGAGAGCTGAGGGGCTCTGGGTCTGTGGGTGCCCCAGGGCTCCCTGGCTGCTCAGCTCTCCCCAGAACCCCAGGGCACTGAGCTGGGAACAGGGGACCTTCCTGCTTTGCCTCCAGATTTTTGTGCAGGACGAGGAGCCTTCTAATCAGTCTGTGCCATGGAATGTGCTGTGGCTCCAGCCAGTCTGTCCCCTGCCCCACAGGTGCTGTCCTTTCATGATCCCAGCCTAGCTGCCACTGGATTAAAGGCTCTGGCAGGTCTCAAATGCACCTTATTACTCATCCCCAAAAAGCCAAGCGGTGCTGAGACTGGCAGGGCAGCCCAGAGGAGCCAGGCTGGCTTCAATCGCCAGCCCCGGAGCTGCAGATGGGGATAAATGCAATTATTCCAGTTGAGATGCTGCCCAATTGGATTTATAGGTCAAATGTGTATTTCTGTGGGAGGACACAGCAGAAATCAGGGATCTGTTCTCCGGGCTAAATTATGCCAGGTTGGAATTTCAGTACTTGCAATTTCTTCAAAAGAACAACCAAAGAAAGATGATTTGCAAGGAGTGGGAGAATCACTTGTGGCCAGCAGAACCAACACAGCTCAGAAGTTGTCCAGGAGAGGGCAACACTTCAAACAGCAAAATAATTTCTCCTCAGAAATGATTTCATCTATAAATAAACTTCTTCAATTCTCAGCAACTGCATTCAGTGTCATCTCCCCTGTCAGGCAAATTCAGGAGTATCAAAAGACAAGTTCAGTTTTGAATGGGTGCATTTTACAGAATCACTTTTCAACTATTTTAGCCTCTTTAAAATAGAACATTGTCCCTTTTAAGCAGTCTGTAGGCTGTGCCTGTGACTCACCAGTCACCAGACAAGAGCATCTGATTGTATCGGGGAGAAGGGAAAGCAGCATAACGAATCTGTAACAATAAATTACAATTCTAATTTGCTGCTGAGAGCTTTGATATAGAAATGCTAATGATAACTTCTCCTGGGGCCTCTGTGACAGGAGAAACCTGGTGGGTTCTGGGAAGTTTGACTCATGGCCAAATTGGAGGCTTCCTGGACACATCTTCTGTTCGGCTGTCCTCAGACAGAGAAAAATTAAAACCCAAGAAATAAAACCTGCAGAAAACTCAAACTCAACCCAAAGCATATTCCTGCAATGACCTGAGTGAACAGCAAAAATGAAAGAGGAACGAGACAAACGTGGCTCCCATCCAGGGAACAGCAGCATGGCCTGAGCCAGGCGACAGCATCTGTTTTCCAGCCTCGGGCTGTCAGAGGGAGAGAACAAATGTGCAGCCAAGCACTGACACTCACCCTGCTCCGGGCTTTGATGCGCTTGTAAACGAAGTCAGGGAAGGGTTTCCTGGGGATGTACCTCCCAGAGCCCTCGGTGACGTGCAGATTCCCATCCTCCAGCACGATCTTGCCCTGGCTGATCACCACCAGGGGAGAGCCACGGCACTCCATGCCCTCGAAGATATTGTACTCCAGAGACTGCAGGGAGCAAAACCAGCACGTAAGGCAAACATATTCACCCAGCAGAGCCTGCTGGGCTTTAATTAGCAATCACTGGCCATGCTAATTGCCAAAGTTTGAAGGACAGATGGAAACAAACTCAACAGTGTTTACCTGAGCTCTATTTGCTGTAATTTAATAAAGGCTGCTCTTAATTATCAGTCTAAGTTTAGGGGTTTATTAATGCAAAAATTCCATTGAAATAAGGTTGATAAAGAATCCCAAAATGGTTTGGGCTGTGAGGGACCTTAAAGTTCATGCCATTCCATCCCCTGCCATGGGCAGTGCCACCTCCCACTGTCCCAGGCTGCTCCTGTCCAACCTGGCCTTGGACACCTCCAGGGATGGAGCAGCCACAGCTTCTCTGAGCAAGAGGAAAACCAGTTCAAATGAGACTATCTCAGATCCTCCCCGTTTAAATACATTTAGGCACCTATCTCTGCTGAGCTGGGGGCACATTTAGGACCCACAGAAAGCTTTATGTGAGTTTCCTACTGAAAATAATAATTCTGAGAAATCTGTATTTCAAAACAGTGTTTTGGTTGATGGGTCAGGGACCAGGACAATCTTATTTTATTCTAATGGGATTGCTCATCCTCGATTAACAGGATTGGAAACATCACACCGTGGAAAAAAGGCAAGTTTGAAAGAAATCACTGCAAATGTGAAACATCCTGGAATGAGATGCACTGCAACCATGTTATTTGGGGACTGTTACTCTAGTGACCATCTCTGAGTCAAATGCAGGTCTTTTTTACTGAGTTAATGATGGAGTTTGCCCTTGAAGTGTGTTATAAGTATGGGCAGGCCTGAGTGCAGCTTTGCAATTAGCCAGACCAGCGGTTAAACCGAGTCTGAACCGGGTCCAGCCTGAAAAAAACTGTGGTGGCAAAGGAGGAGGCTGGGTCAGGAGCTTATGGATTAGGCTGCTTCCAAGAACAACACCACCTCCCTCTCCAGCTCCTGATGTTTCCTTGCCAGAGAGTGGCAAGAGCAGTGTGAATTCTTGGAAAATATCCGTAAGTTGCTCGAACATTTCAAAAACTAACAATCATCCAAGGCCACATAATCAGAGGGTGTCCCTGGGGCTGACTGTCAAGGGGCTTTTTGTTTTCTGCTTGGCCAAACAAGGATGCCTGGACTCCAAGGGTATCACTTGTATCAGTTTCTCCTCTAACACAAGACATTGTGAGACCCAAAAAAATACAGAATTTCAGGATCATTAGGGCTGGAAAAGAGCTCTGAGGTCACTGAGTCCAAGCCAGGCCTGATTCCCACCTTGTCACTGGCCCAGAGCACCGAGTGCCATGTCCAGGTCGCCTTCCTTGGACACCTCCAGGGATGGGGACTCCAAACCTCCAGGGGCAGCCCCTTCCAATGCCTGACCACCCTTTCCATGGGGAAGTTCCTCCTGATATAGGAGGAATGATGGAATTCCACCTTCAGGTGTGACACCAGGTACAACAGGCGGAGCAATGGTGGGGAGAGGTCAGAGATGTGTTTGTAAACAAACTGTGATTGCTCAGCTTTCCAAACTCTTGGGAATGAGAGCCCTTCATCCTCCCTGCTCTTGGCACAGCTCAGTGATGCAGCCTTTGGCCACAGCTGAGTGCTGAGGCCTCTTACACAGCGTCAGGGTTTCAGGGGATCTGCAGTTCTCAGACACTTGTGAATGGAGCTGGTTCTCCTTTGCCTTGCCCAGATCCGTGGCACAATCACAGAGCCAATCCTGACTGCACTGGGGCATATCCACAAAAGAGAAAGTCTCTGAGTTCTGTGTCAGGAAATGGAAAGAGCCCAGTTCATTTCCCAAAGACAACAGCCACTAAACAGCAATGACTTTCAAGCATCCACCCAATGCTTCCAGCTCTCCCAGCCTTTCGTAAGCACAGACTGTGAAATCTGGCACCTAAAAGCAGTGAGTCCCTGGGTTTCCTCTTCTTAAGTCACTCCTCTCCAGACTGGAAGGAGTCTGGAAGCACCTCCAAGGTGACTGAAGTGAGCAGACTCCTGGAATTCCTAAGCAGAGGCAGGATGCAGCCAGGCCATCTGTGACCAATTCTGATGAGGAGTTAAGTCACAGAGAAGTGAACCAAACCTTTTAAAAAAAGGAAGTTTCTTTGTGAATGTGCCCAGGGATCCAAGTGTGGAAGAAAATTTTGCTCCTTCAGCTCCGGAGTGAATGAAAGCATTCACAGGAAAAAAAGAACAAGCAGTTTTTTCCAGGGAAAGATTCCATAGGTTCATGGCCAGCAGCAAAACAAGTTGTCAACAAATGCAAACAGTGGCTGCTTTCTCTGAGACAGGGCTCAAATGTCACAGGGAGACTCCAAACAGGCCCCTGCCCTGAAACCATCCTGCAGATTCCCACAGGCTGGGACAGCTTGGTCACTGCAGGGGCCAGGTGTAAGGCATGGCATTCAGCAAAGGGGTCCCTAATGTGCCACCACAAAGCTGCACAAGAGCTAAGGGGAAGGTCTGGTTGGTTTGGGTGCTGCCCTTTGCCAGCTAATGTGGGGATGAGCTCCAGGAAAATCCTGACTCCACACATATATGGCAGGTCAGTAGGTGGTGTAAATCCACTCAGACCCTGGATGTGAGGCCAGATTTTCACAAGTGTCCATGAGCTGCTAACACTTCAGTGAAAAGGGGCAGCTCCCAGTCTCTGGCAAGCCTGGATGTCATAAACAACACATTGTCCTAAGAGGCCTTTGGATATTTTTGAGGATTTAAAGAGTTTTCTGTGTGCTCAGATCCAAGCACCCAAGACCCAGGAAGAGCAGACACACTCCCTGCTCCAGGGGAATCAGTGTGATTTCAGATGGACTCATCCTGCTCACACAGCTGAGCTCCAGAGTGAGAGCAGAGAGGGCTCCAGGCACAGGGAAAATGAGCCCTGAGCTGTCACAAGCTCCTGTTGCTGGCAGCACTGAGAAAGAGAGGGGGAAAGGAAGCAGGGAATGGTAGGGAACATCCTTACTATGTTGTGAGTCTTGGCAGAGATTGTCTTGACGCTGTCAGGATCCCAGATCACCAGGTCGGCGTCGGAGCCCACGGCGATGCGGCCCTTCCGCGGGTACAGGTTGAAGATTTTGGCTGCATTTGTGCTGGTCACAGCCACAAACTGGTTCTCATCCATCTTGCCAGTCACCTGTGGGGACAGCACAGGAGCCACTGCACGAGCCAGCAAGGAGCTGGCAGTACAGCAGATCCCCAAGCATCTCCACAGGGATAAAAACACCAAGTGGAAGGACCAAGACAAGAAAACAACACATTTCTGCAGCCCCTCTGAACGGCCAGCTGAGATGTAAACCCCTGAGAGCTGTGACCTACCACAGCCTTATCCCAAATGATGGACATCCTCTCCTCGGTGCCATTGGTTCCTTCAGGGATCAGGGTGAAGTTGTCCTTCCCAACAGCTTTCTGAGCAGTGTTGAAGGTGCAGTGGGCGCTGCCAGTCACTTGGAGATCTCCACTGGAAATAAAACAAAAGGGATTTAAGGTTTTTTATTGTCACAGGTATGCTCCTGAAGGTAAAACAGCTTTTGCTTGCTGGCAGCAACATCCCTTATTTTATCACTCATTTTCTCCCGGTGAATCACACGTTGTTTGCACACAGAGCTCTACTCACCAGGACAGCAGGGAGTTGAGAAAATCAGGAGTGGTGGGGTCAGGACTCAGCGGTGGGGATGTAACAAAAGCTGCTGCCTTTGCCCAGTTCTTGCTCCAGTAATGGGATCCATCGGTGCCCAGGCTGGCTGTGATGGGCTCCCCATACACCACGGTGCCTGTGGGACAGGGACACACACACAAACCCTCTGTGAACACCAAGGAACGTGCATTTCCAGCCTGGCTTCCTGGCAGAACGCATGCAGGGCTGCCTGGTTCTTCCTCTGAAGCATTAAATAAAGATATTGCTACTGACCAAAGGTGGGAGCAGCAAAATGTGCACAATCCTTTACACAACTGCAGAGGCTGGCACTGATTGATTGTCCTTGAAATAGTTACTGTAAAGATTAGTTTTATTGTTTATATTTATTTTATTTATCCTGGGCCAAGAACTTTGTGGAAGAGGGAAACTGTAAGAGCATGAGGAGGTTTAGCCTGATCCAGAAGAGATGTGCAAGAAAAAGAATGAAAAGAGGTTTTATAAATTAGTGTGAATTAAAGACCTTCTAACAAGCCCAGGTTTCTTGGAGCAAGGTCTGTGCATAGACCAGGTGGGAGAAAACTCCTGCCAGGAAAGGTTTTCTGCATACAAAGGAAGCCCATCACAGGGGAAATAGCAGAGTTCCTGGTTCACAAATGCAGCTCAGGGGAACTCTGTGATCCCCCCAGGGCACACAGTGGCAGAACTGGGAAATGGAACTGCATCTCCTGACTGTCCAGTGCACTCACCACCAGTGCATCCTTCCTCCTCATTAACATTTTTGGAACCACATGAAGGAGCAGCAGATCTTTAAGACCAGGATACTCTGCAAGCTGGAACGCAGCAGCACCATCTGCACTCCAAGCAGATGCTGCAACTTCAAAAGCAGCACGAGCTGGCAATCCCAGGGATCTGCTCACCAAATGCAACCTCACCAAAACCTGCTCTGTGCCCACCCACCTGCCTCCCCAGCCCAGGCACTCCATGGGTTTGGATCTGCCTGCCAAAGATGTGGGTGGCTGAGATGCCAGCCCTAAATACTTCAGTCAGGAAGGATGGGCAGAGGGAAAAGCAGAGCTGCTCAGCAGGGTCTCACACTTCACCATGCCCGGTGAAAAGAGAATATTTCTTTCACTGTATTGCCACAGCTGCTGTTACACCTCTGGGGTCTCGAGAGCTGGGCAAGAGCCCACTGGCTGGGGCAGGATGATGATTAATGGGCTCCATGCTGCTCCCAGGACCCTGCTGACACGGGAGGTGCAGGAACAGCCTTTGCCAGAGTTCCCAGGAGCAGAGGAAGAGGCTCCCTGACATCACTGGCCACAAACAGGGCTCTGAAATCAAGACAAGGCCAAACACACGCTGGCTATTAACGGGAGGCCTCTTGTGGTCCAGCACACTGGGGGTATTGTTCTGCAGGGAGTGATGTTTTCGGGTCCCAGATCTGCCAGCCAGGGAGTCTGCAGGGAATCTCCTCCATACAAAAGCCACTGGGAACATCTGGCTTTAAATAACGTCCGTTCTTTTCCATTCAGCAAATCAATCCTGGTCTGTTTTTGCCTTGCATAGTCTTCGGTTCTGTTTCCTCTGTTGTTTGGGAGGGCAAGCCCAGTGTGTGTGGCCCTCCTGGGTTACTGCACAGCGTTTAACTCGAGTCATTTCAATAAAGGAACAGAGGATGGGGCACCATTTATACCCCAAATTCTCCTTATAAGGAGAAAAGGCATTTTGGATGAAAACTGTGTGTTCTGGCTCGCTCAGGAGGCTGAGTGAAGCGAGCCCTGTGGATCTGGGACAATCCCAGCACCTTTCACAGGCAGGGTAACATCCACCCCAGCCAAGTTGTGTTTTATGGCTTTCTGTGATCCAAGTGTGTGGTCCCTCATCCCAACGCCCCTTGCAGCTGCTGCTCTCAGGACACTGAGTGTAGCAAGAAGGTGTTGCTGTTGATACTCCACCTTTGTGGGGCACATGCCTTTAGTGTTTTATCTGGAAAAGGGAAGAGAGGCTTCCCTGGCTCTCAGGATACAGCTGCACCAAGTCCTTTTCTGGGGGGAAGCAACGTGCAGCCACACTGCTGGGTTGATGCATCTTCCTTCAGGATTATCCCCTCTGATGGAGCTGGGAGAGAAAGATTTATTCCAAATGGCTTGAGCTGCTTCCACAAACAGCCTTGAAGATCAGTCCTCCTCACCAACTCCCTTAACAGGAATCATGGGACCAAAATACTCCTGAGCTGATGCACAAACACCAACCTGTTTGCTGGGAATCAGCTCTTCTCACACCAAACACCCAGATGGAAAGTGATGTCATTGGCATACCCATCCAGGCTTCTTTAGGCTGCAGGAAATTAAATCCAAGCCTTGTGAGGAAAGAAGGGGGTAAATCATCCCTCCTGGTTACTCAGCCAACCTGAGCAGCTTTAAATAGAACTGAAGGCTTTAGTCACAGGATAAAGCAGCAGACAGCACTCACTGTGCAGGCAATCCTGACTCCTTGGAGGGCCAGGCAGCAGGGGCAGGGCTTGGGGGAAGCTCCTGCATCCCTCAGAGCAGTTCAGCTCCCTCACAAGCCTCAGTCAAGAGGCAGCACACAGGCAGCAGCATCCAGAGCAGGTCTGAGTCTTGCTTCTTGCAGCATCCCCGAGCAGAGTTGTTATCAGAGGCAGCCACAATTCCTAAACCTGACCCAGGCTGCTGATTCCAATCCCTGCAGGGATGTCGGGCTGTGAGTTACACCACATGGAGAGCATCTATTCCACAAGCAAGAAGCACAGCAGGCAGCTGGAACTGCTGGGCCTCTTTGGCTACTCAAGTGAAATACAACAGGGCTTGTGAGCCAAGACCTCATCAGGAATCACTGCTGAGCCCAGGAAGCTCAGCAGAAAACACCAAGGGAAAACCACAGCAACTGGAAGGAGGACCCAGTTGTGGTCCCCAGGGGGATTCACGACATGGACAGAGCATGGAATGGCTCTGTGGGATCATGAGGGCACAGGGCTCGCTGGGGGAGGATGAGTGTGAACAGACAAATTCAGGACTGAGCACAACAAGCAGCTCCTGGCCCTGACACAATCCTCGTCTGTGGGAGATGAGGCAGAAGGAGCTGCTCGGGATCTTTTTAAAAAGAGCCTGGACAGTAACACTGGAAAAAGAAACCTTTCCTGTAGGGATGAAGCTGATGTTGGCAGGAGCTGAAGTGCATGAGCTAAGGAGGAAATAACTTACCCTTTTTCCTGGCTTGAGCAATGACATCAGCAGCACTTTTGCTCATCACCTTGGTGATGTACAGGGGGCAGTTGGTCTGGTTGGCAATGGTTATTGCCCGGTTCACAGCCTCTGCCTCCACCTGAGGAACAGAGGTGGCAGCAGGTCAGGGACACCCAAGAGCACCCAGTCACCCTCAGAAGGCACAGACCCTGCTCTCCCAGAGCACAGGAGACACGAGCCATTTCCCACCTCTGAGCCTGGAAAGGCACAGTATAATCACAGCAATTAAATGACATCAAGCTGCAATCCCCTCTCATTACCACCTTTTCTCCCTGGCTGCTTCAGAGCCTCTCTGCCTGAACTAAAACACCACTCCAGGTGCTCGGGGTCAGAATGATTAAGCCTCTTCTTTAACCTAGACAAAAATAAGCAACCAGATGTTGACTCAACAAAACTGCTCCCTCTCCAGCCCACGCAGAAGGGAGATGCTGCAGCACATACTCTGGTAAGCCACGTTTGCAAACAAGCCTCCTAAATTGTACCCTCTGCTACAATCTCTGGCTTGGGATCTGACAGAGTGAGAACCACCCCATAAATCATCTGCTTTTCCTTGCATGTGTACAGAGAATTAAGCTCAGCCACACTGAGGGTCACGCTGTAACTGCAGCCTCAGGATGATGAGCATCACTCTGATTTTATGGATCACACGTCCTAACCAGAGGGTCCAGAGGACAGATTGAGCAGCTGGGTGATGCTCGCTGCTGCCAGCAGTGCCACGGACATTTTCCAAGCAAACAACAGAGGAAACGAACCCAGAGCAATCCCCCAGCAGATTCCCCAGGGCAGGAGGCTCCCAGAAGCTCTCCCATGGGCTCTGGGTCAGGACACACTCAGCACTTGTGAAAATCTGCTCTGCAGTGACTGATCACAGCCCAAGGGCCACAAATCATCAGCATCTGGACCACAACACATTGCCCAGACAGGCTGAGTCTCCTCCCTGCAAGTGTGCAGAGCCAGGCTGGACAGGGCTTGGAGCATCCTGGAATGGGGTGGGCTGGGACTGAGTGGGCTTTGAGCTCCCTTCCTACCCAAACCACTCTGGGATCCTGCTGGCTCTCAGCTCAGAGCTTGGAGGAAAAGACCCCCCAGCTTAGGGAAGTGTGGCCAGGCCGATGCCCGAGTGTCCTCAACAGCTCTGCTCATGCCAGAGAAGCCACCATTGCACCCATGCCCTGTCTGCAGAGAGAACACTCCAGGAGAACTACAGCCAGCAGCTTCCAGTCCCCCAGAGTCAGCAGGGTGCTCTCTGGGGCCCAAAGGGTCACAGCCCCAGGCAGGGGATGCTCACAAGGGGCTATTTTCTGCCCCAGCTGCCACAGGCAAATGGGAAAGGCTGTGAGGGAGGGTTTTGTTCCAGGATGTTGGACCCAAATGCCAGCAGCACTCACAAGGGCTGCAAGGAAGAGCCAAGAAAAGCCCAGTTGTCCCCTCTGAGAGACAAGGGGAGGACTCAGACAGGCCAAAGCTTCCAGGCCGTGGCTTCCCTTTGCAAACTCCCCACTGGAGCAGGTCTGCAGCACCTGGGAACCACGCTGCCACTCCGTGCCTCAGTTTCCCTGCAGGCAAAGCAGGGATAAAACAACACACACCCTCAGACTTTTGGGTAGAAGGCGTTTGAGCAACTGTGAAGCAGCAGGAGAATATTTTCTGAACAAGGCTGCTGAATTCCTGCCTTGTGCCCAGATGCTATGGTGACAGGCACATAACAATAACCCAACAAGTAGTCCAAAGGGGAATGTTTGCAATTACCAGGATGCATTAGAAGCCCTAGCACAGCAGTTCTCTTGGAAAAAAAATAGAACAGAACAAAAAAAAACAACAAAAACAGACATTTCCTGGAGCACTTGGACTGCTCGTGCTTCCAGCGTTTTTGTGGCTGAAATAAAAACAAAAAATGATGGATCGCTCCGAAAAGTCATCACAGAATGAACTGAGCTGTAAGGGGGAGAGTTTTCCAGAAAGTGATGGGTGAGGCTGACTTGGGATGGTGCTGTCTCAAGCCAGGCCCTGTTTTCTGGCTGCAATAACGTGCTGAACACTTGGCTCAGCCCAGGTGACAGAGGTGAGCAAAGCTGAACCCCTGAGTCAGCTTAAGCCTCGATTCAAGCCTCCTGCCAGCCTGGGAACTCAGATGTGTGCACTCTGAGACACAGGTGTACATGGCCAGCCCATGAATGCTTCACTCTGGTGTAATTCTCCCTGAAATGAGTAGGAGTTTTGAGTCAATAAATGCTTTAGACTTGCTCAGCAACTCCTGCTGGTTTGCTGTAGATGGAGGTCTGAACTCAGGAGCTCTCCAGTGAGATGCCAACCATCCTCAGGATGGGCTTTGTGTTCCCTAAGGGACAGCAGGAAAAGCCAATTCTAGTGTCAACAGCACCCCAGAGGGATACAACAAACATCCACTTCTGCTGAAGTCAACAGGAATTAGGGATTTGCTGCCACCCTTGGAATCTGGCCTCTATCACCAGGCAGCCCAAGGGGAGCTGGATGCTTTTAAAAGCACCGAGTCACTCCCGCGCTGCAGAAAGGGAGGGGAGGCAGCATGACATCGTTTCCTGCTCTGTTTCCTATGACTTTCAAGGAGGAGAATGTTGGACCAAAGCTTCCCAGGGCTGGGCAGAGCACAGCTGAGTTCAGCTGCACACAGCCTGCCCCGTGTGACATCAGGGACAGGCTTCACTGAGCCTCATTGCAGCAGCCACATGGCCTCAGGCTGCCTTTTTACCTCCCTGTACTGAGGCAGAGCACAATCCTGCACAGATGAACAACCCATCCACACCTGGGAGCCACACAACTCACACTTTAAAGCTCCAGCTCCATGAAGGATGAGCTCTTAAACAGCCGGACACAACTTGGCTGGTTTGATGTCCAGATCCTTGAAGGTAAGAGCAGCCCTCCTTTGAAAACAACACAAGCTGAACTCCCTAAAGTGTCACACCAGCATCTGTTCCCACTCTCCTGATGCAGGCCAAAAAACACGTGTTAGAACACAAATTGGATGGGTGTCTGGAAAGCTCAGTGCAAAGTGTTTGCTCACAATTTCAGGAAGCAAAAGCTCCCAGCTCCAGGAGCCACACACAGATTCTGGGAGGATTCACTTACTGCCCAAGTGGAGCTTTTTTTTTTCCCCCCAGGCAAGAGAATGATTTATGTTCCCACTGAAATGCCTCTGGATGCTGCTTGTCTGAACCAAAGGGAGGAAATGGAGCATGAGGGGCACGTGTGGATGATCTCACAGCCCCAGCTCCCACATCTGGCAGGCAGCAAAGCCCCAGGACCTTGGAGGGACAAAAAGAGCTGCTTGGACAGAGCAGATGAAGCCCACAGACCTGGAATGCCACGGTGAAATGTCCCACACAGCGATGGACTGTGAGTGAAGAGTGCAACGGGAACCGACCTCAAAGGCAAAGTTTGAAGGCTCTTTCATACTTCTGGGATTTATTTCAAAGGATTAAAGGGATTGAGGTGCTCTTCCCTGGAGAAATCCATGGGGAAATATGAAGGGTAACTACATTCAAGTGCTGGGCTAAGGCCTGAGCATGACCTCCCCCCTCTGGTACATATTTTCTGTGCCTTCAGCAAACACTTAATCCATTGCTGTGAAAAACCATCCAAATTTCATCAAAATATCAAATGTCACAGTAATGGAAGCTATGGAAGTAGCTAAAACAATGTCAGGATTTGGGCATATACTAAAAAATTCTGCTAATTCACTGGAAGTCTGATAAAATAGTGACCAAGAGAGAAGCCCAAGACACTGGATCTAGAAAGGACAGTAGCAGAATTCCACCAACATAACAGGAAGAAATCCTGTTTCCAGCCACATTCACACTGATGCAGAGATGTTCTAAACAGGGGAGGGGATAAATGCAAAGGCAGAGGAGTTCTCACCTCTTCAGGTCTGCTCAACACATGCCCTTCAGGGCCTGTGATCCCCAGCTCCAGGATCCTTTGCTGCTCCTGAGGCAGAAAAGAAAAAAGAGCAGGGATGAGATTTAAAGCAACAAGGAATATTTCCTGCAGCACACACAGCTGTTGGAAAGGAGCATGAGTGAGATCCTGAGCATCTGTGCTGGCTAAAAATCACTTGGGGCTTTGCATAAGGGCCCTGAAAGAGAGTCCTGTCCAACTCCCCTTGCTGAGAATAACCAGAGCTCACAAAACCTTGCTGATTTGTTCACAGGAGGTCAAGGAAACCTCTTATTTGGATCTGCTTCACACTGGGTTCATAGCCCCCTTAACTCTCAGCACTCATTTGTGTCTATAAAATCATCTCTAAGATGTGGCTAAATGATAATTCATGGAAAAAAATCATCCTGCAACTGGGCTCAAGGACTGGGGCAGGCTCTTGCCCAGCCAGAGAACACAGAAATCCTATTGAGTGCTGGAGTGTACAAAATGAGCTGGAGATAAGATTAAATTGGATACACAATTAACATTTCTCCCTTGCTGCTGCTGGAAGGATGAACAGACCCCAAACATCAGCACCCCACAAACTGTATGAAGCTACATCCTCTCCCACTCCCCTTCTTTTTACTTCCTGCAGAACACCTTGCTGCACACAGTGACAGTCACACCCAGCTTTTCACTTCAGGGGAGAGAGGCAGAGATGCCCAATATCCACCCCAAGCTGAAAGGTGCCACAAAACCCTGTTTTATCAGTGCCAAATGATAGGCACTGCTCCTGCCCCCCTGCACAGCCCTGCTCATGCCCTGCATACAGCCATGCCACACTCCCAAAAGCCTGGCTGCCTTTTGGTTTGCAAAGGAGTCAGAATTTCAAGCCCTGCAGGCATTTGAAGCCAGCAGCTCTGAGAACAAACAGGCCATACCTCAGCAATGATGTCACCGTTCTCAGCGTGCACTTGGGCTGTGGCACCGATGTCCCGGATCACGCTCAGGACCTCGTAAATCTGGGGGGCACAAAGCACAAATCACAACAGGAACACACCTGCTGCAAGGGCAAACAGCCCAGACCCCCTCAGAAAACAGATTTTGGCAGAAAGAGAAGTGTTAAGCAATGTAAGATGTGGTTTGCTGGAGGGTTACAAACCATTTTCATGCCTGTCACTGGATTTCCCAGTTCTACAGCTGGATGCTGCTGGTGTGGCAAAGGAGGATTATCCAGTGGCAGGTTTGGAGCATGGGAGGAAGAGACAGCAACAACTCAAACCCCACAGCTGGATGATTTTAAAGGACTTGCAGAGTTGTTGCTGTTTGATGTCTCATTTCCTGGTGCCTGGCATGAAAAACATCCCGTGTATCTGAGGGGTGGGGGCAGGTTCTCCATGGAAATGCAGTCTCTGGAGGAGCAGCTGATTTCCCACTCCAGCCAGTCCAGGAGGGCTCGGCACCAGTAACCCCCAGCTGGCACCATCAATGTTCCCTCATCAAAATGCTTCCAGAGCCCTCAGAGATAACACACACCACTCCCAGGCATTCCTCTCCTCCCACACCTTCAGAAACTTCCTCAACTGCCCCTCTGAACAGCTAAATGTGCCCAGATGTGCCCACCAGAACGGCAAACAGGAAGGCAATTAACTCCTCTCTAAGGTCCCAGTGATTCTACCAGCAAAAATCACCTCTGCATCAGTTTTAGCTTCTGAACAGAATAATTGTAATGAGCCCAGAGATCTCCCTGTCCTGCCCTGTGCAGAGGCATAAAGCAGCAATTCATAGAACTGCCACTGGTTCTGCCCCAAAGGAGCTGGAATAAAACCTCTGACCTCTCAAAATGAGAGTTTTACCATTGCTCCTCTCAGCCAAGCCTTTCAGGGTTTGCTGTTGGTTGGGTTTTATTTCTAATTACAAATATGATCTTCAAACCAGAGCTGTGGGTGCTGTGGCACACATAAAGACTGGAACCAGGAGAGAGTGTCAGACCCCAGGATATTGAATTTAAACACTTATTTGTGACAAATGGAACACAAAGCTTTCCTTCCTACCTGAGAATCACTGAGCTGAAAGCGATCTTTGAAAGCCATGTACACCAAGAAGGAATTCACACCTGGGGAAAAGAGAGCACACTGCAGGTAAAGCCATGGAATTTAACCCCTAAATCAGCCCCCAGCAATAATTCCATGGATTCAGTGCTGTGGGAGGCTGAGGAACAAAATAAAAGCAGAAATGCATCTCACACCAAAGCAGAGACTGGGTGACCCTCTCACCCTCCAGGGAGAACAGTGAGAACGTGTCCAAACTGACCCATTGATCCTAAGCTGCCTTTCCTTCTCCAGCCTCTGGAAGCAGTAGAAACTCCCACCCAGCATGTGTGGGAAGCTGCCATTAGGGCATAAAATGCTGGGTTTTGAAACTACAAACAGGATGGAAAATTACTCCAGCCTGAGAATGAAACACCAAGGTATTAAAGAGGGGGGGAAAACCTATGAGGTCATTTTATTCAGCTCTTTAAGCAGCCAGAGCTGGATTGGTCCTCCTGGGGCTCCTGTTTCCCTTGTTGACAGCACTTTAGTGGCTGCAGGTATCACCAGGGGCACTGAGGAACCCAAAGAGCCTCCACTGAACACAGCAGCTGCTCTGCATGGGAAAAGCAGGAGATTCACCTCTGGAACACCTGTGTGCCCCAACCCGAGCCCCCTGCAACCCCAACTGCCCAAACCTTCTCAAGGAGCCAGAACAGGCCCCAAAACAGCTTTATTGGGATATAAAAGCAAAATCAAAGTAAAATGAGAGACAGCCCTAAACAACAGGGGATCCTGAGACACAAAGAGCAGCAAAGCTTCCCTGAGCTTACCATGATCTTTAACCAGAGCTTCCATCTCCTCCTGGACACCTTTGTGCCATTCAGTGATGTCCACGTGCAGGGAATAGTCACAGCAGGATTTGCTGTCTGCCCACTCTCGCCACTGGTCAAACGCCGTCAGCAAACTGGTCCCAGGCTCGGGAACCACGTGGTCAACTGGGAACGACAACCAAAGCACCGGTGAGTGGCTGGTGCAGGAGCTTTCCCTGTGCCCAGGACAGCAAGCACAGCTGTGCAGAGGCTGCTGCAAAATCAAGGCATCCCCCTTCCCCTTAAAGTATTCTGAAGTTTGAAATTTCTCAGTGGTTTCTGGAGAATGTGGCCAGGGAAGTCGATTGTGGAGCAGCAGCTGAAGGAAAATGAGTTGTTACTACAACCTGTTTACTACAACTGTTGGTGCTACACATCCCAACCTTCCAGAGGACTGGAGGAAGCAACAACTTGTGGTTGGAGAGATCTCTCTGACAGTGAGAAGGTCCTGCTGCCTCTCCACCTGCTCAGCTTGATCCTCACACCAAATCCAGCAGCAGCTGGATTCACAGGCAGCTGCAGGACAGCCTCAAAGGGTGACACAAGGGACCTGGAGCTGAAGGTTCAGTGTTCCTGGTTTTAATTTGAGCACATGGAGTCTCTGAGACCTTCAAAAGGCACAGAGAAATGAAAGAAGCAAGTCACCATCTCCAGTGCTGAACTGGGAGAGTAGGAAAAGCCTGGGGGATTTCAGGGTCACAAACTGGGCAGGCACTGCTGGGGAGGAGGAGAGGGCCTGGCTTGATTCTACATTAAAACACACAGAAAAATAAAAAGTTGGTTTAATTATTAGCAGAGAAATCCTAGCAGTTTATTTATAACTTTATGGTGAGGATCAGGGCTGCTCTAAGTCACAGCTGGGATGAGAGACAGAGCCCGTGGGCTCCACTCACCCCCAGGGCAGAACAAAGCTTTGCTTCACCCCCACGCAGACACAGCAGCTGAGATTTACTGGTTCTGCAGTGCCTAAAGAACCAGACTCCCACTGGGAGAGGCAGCCCAGCTCTCCTGAGCAGCCACGAGCCTCAGTCCCCGAGGCAGCAGAGACATCTCAGCCCGAGCTGTGCGCACGCTGCAGAAAGCCGAGAGCTCGCCCAAACCCTGCTGCAAACCTGCAGGGAACCTCCCACCTCTCCCCTTTGCACAGGGACACAGAATATCCCAGCTTTTCCACAAGGCTCTTCCCCTGGAAGCGTCACAGCAAGGGAATGACACGATGTGCAGCTCTGGGAGCTCGGAGGATCAGGAGTGCCGGTGGTCTCTGCTCCCTCCCCACCCACCACACAAATCCACACTACGAGGGAAACCTTGGCAATGTGCCTCCCTCTGGCACCACATCAACGATGTGCTTTACACCACCACTGGGAAAAGCAGCCCAAATATAACCAGACAATAAACTGATCCGTTCTTTAAAAAATCATTGCATTTCTGTTCCATGATCTGCTCCTCCCCAGTGGTCAGAAACCTTCTGCTAACTTCCAGCCTGAATTGTTTCCTGGCCAGTACAGAGCCCCTGTCGCTCTGCCAAAGTTAATCTTTAGCTTAAGTGGAATGAACGACAAGGAGAAAAATAACATTCCCTTTGCTCTTCCAATGGGACATGGAGAAAGCCCAGGTTTACACAAATGTCTAATTAAAAAGCAAAAAAAAAGGACATTTAATCTCTAACAAATCACAGGAATAAATCCATCTCCATGTGAGACTAAAGATGTCCTCAGAGCTCTGTCAGCCCCAAGACGATGGATTGCTTGTGGGCATTGGGAAATCGTGCCTGGAGGCACCAAGGGGTTAACACAGAGTCCTCAGAGCCCAGTGCTGAGCCCCTGGCAATGGCTCTGGAGCCCTCAGGAATGACTGAGGTGTTTGGGATCAGAGCTTTATCTCCAGCTCACCTCACACCCTGCCCAGGGATGGCTGATGGATTTGGTGGGGGCAGTGGGAGCTCCACCAGCTCTGCCAAAGCCAAACCACAGTTGGCTGCAGGAGTCAGGGATGGAGGTGATGGTCTAAGTGTGAAGGGAAGTCAGCTCCAGGGGCTGGGAATATCCCCTGTGGCAGCTCCCTGGCAGCCCAATCACCCTCCAGCCCCTTCAAAACACAGCACACTTGTTCTCCACAGCAGCTCTGCCAGGCAGACACAGCGAACTCCCCAGGCTCAGCAGGAAAGCAGAAAGGTGAGCAGTGCATCCAGGACCACACTGCCCTGAAGGGATGTGGGGAAAGGATCCAGCAGAGACACCCACACAGCCACGGTGACAGGGACATGCCCAGGGCTGGGGTCCTGCTCCTGACTGTGGTGGCCAGGCTGGTCTGCCCCGGGGTGCCACGGCTTTCCCAGAGGGAGCATTCCCACAAGGGATGGCCTTTGGGGGTCTCTGGTGACCCCTGGCCACAGGGTAACCTCAGCAAGGGGCAGCCTGTGGCTGTGAGTGATTCCAGTTCAGTGATTTCAGCCCAGTGATTCCAGTTCAGTGATTCCAGTTCAGTGATTCCAGCTCAGTGATTCCAG
>NC_031790.1:1517452-1556578 GCF_001522545.3 Parus major
TCAGTGATTCCAGCTCAGTAATTTCAGCTCAGTGATTTCAGTGATTCCAGCTCTGCTTGTGAGGTTATCTCAGGCCGACTCAGAGACAGACAGGAGCAGCATGTGGTGATCCCACAGAGACAGCCTTCATTGTCCAGCAGCTCTGTGAAGGGCAGCCAGGGATGGCAGCTCCCCCTGAACTGGGCAGGAGCTGGGGTTTTTATGGGTTTTTATAGGGGAAAGCCAGGGTGGTACCAGGAGGAAACCAACGGGCTACAAAGGATCAGCACAGTCACCAAGCATGGTGGGACAGCTCACTGTGACAAGAGGGGATGGGCCCATCAAAGGGGTGTCTCTCCAGGAGAGGGTTGGGATGAGCTTATCACAGCTCCCCCAGGGCACACTCCTGCAAGGGACAGCCTTGGCAGGCTGATCTGCCTCCAGAGCTGCCCCTGGGGCAGGCGGGGAGCTCTGCTGCCACAGCACAGGCAGCAGCAGCAGCAGTGCATGCTGCACAGAAGGTGTGGAGGGTGTAATCCCCAGTCCTGCTCTGGAGACAACTCAGACACAAATGGCAGCAATCTCCTCCATTCTCCCATCCTCTCTGCAATGGGAGGGGGCAAACACTCATGGCCTACATCCCTCCGTGCAAGGGTGGGGTTTTGGGGGGAGCAAACGAGTGAAAATGTAAGTTAGGATGCAGGAAAGGAGAGCAGTCAATGTCTGCTCTGGAAAGGACTGAGCTCTGCAACAGCTTCAGCCTGCTGAGATGGCCAGGAACTGCCCACATGCAGCTCAGAGAGGTTTCTTCCAGCCCTCAGGCACAGCTCAAGAGCTCAGAGTAAAACAAAAAGCTTTTTCTTTCAGGTCCCTGTGCTCCAGAGCAGCACAAGCAGCTGAGGAGGATCCGTCCCACGGCGTTCCCACAGCCCCAGGCTCCCAGCAGGACCCCTGGGGACCATCTGTCCCAGCACCTCGGACACAAGGGCTGACCCACCCCACAAATCCCTCCGTGGAGAATTCCCAGGAATGGGAAAAGCAGTGCTGAGCTAACCCCACAGAGCTGCTTCTCCCTGGGACTGCCATCCCATGTCCCATCCATCCTTCCAGCACCCCTGGAAGAGGCAGTGCTCGCTCCCTGCGGTGGCCCCACGCTCAGGACAAGCTCTTGTGACCCAGGCTGTTGTCACCCCTTTATTCCCTCCACCACCACTGCCTTGATCCTCTCTGCTCCCCAGCCCAGATGTTTGCTTCCTGCTGTTGATTTTTTTTTTTGCTCTGCAAATGAATTCAGCTGCTTGAGGTCTGAGAAGGAAGTTGCCAGCTCATTTTTGAACTCAAAGCTTGTCCCAAAAACAGAAACTAAACAGAGAGGGAAACAGAAAAAATAAAAAGGAAAAGATAATTTAAGAATCACTTCATCAGTGCTGAAATCTTCAAAGGAGAAACTAGATAGTTCTGTGAGCCTTGTAGTGGCTCCCTGAATCTGAGTGAAATTCAGGCCTAATCGTGTTTCTCTTTACTAAACACATTCTCAGAAAGGCACAGGGCAAAGCCAAGCTCAGGGTTACTTTGGTTTCTCAGCTATGAACAGAAAACGTTCTGTAGATTATCTTGTAATTATCTTTTAACCTTTTGAGCTGCAGAACCCAAAATGCAGCAGCCAAGGCAAGGCTGTTACACCAGCAAAGGAACTTCTTTTTAAAAAAAAATAAAAGGAAGAGACAAACTACTTTATACATTACAAATAATCTAATTTTTTCCTTGTTAAACACTGACAGGATTCCAAAACACCTGGCTAGTCTTTCTCCCAGACAATCCCAGCTCTCACCTCCCTCTGAGGGCGGAGGGATTTGAGCACCTGTGGACCCACATGCTCCAGCCCTAATCACCCAGACTCTTAATTACCCTTCCCAGGCCTGCTTTGGCTCTCCTGTCATCCTGCACAGGCTTACAAGGTGCATCTGCTCCTGCTTCCCAGGCAGGGCTGTTTTCCTGCTCCTCGGGCAGATTAATCAGCTCAGGATTAAAGGCAGACAAGAAGCCTGGGTGATCCTGTGGCTCTCCAGCCACGCTGGAATGTTCTGGCTCTCCTGGGCCAAACTGCTTGGATGCTGCTGGGGAGATGTCTGGGTGTGAAATGAAAGGGGAAGGCAAAAACTTAAGGGGAATGGGTTAAATGCTCCAAGGATGGGGAAAATAAAGCAGTGTTGCTTTAACACAGGCATGGGGAGATCTACACGGGGTGGAAGTGCTAGCAGCAGCAATTATCAACACGTTCTTATCATATATTAACATCAAACCTGCACTGAAATCAGATCCCAGCACAATCCCATACACACACATAAGTAATTTCAAAGTTCAGATCATTCCTACTGCTTTTTTACCCAATTCACAGAATCATGGAGTACCCTGAGCTGGAAGGGACCCACACAGATCAAGTCCAAGAACTGATTCCAGAAAGGGCAGCCTGAAAAACAAAGTTAGGACTGGTCTGAAACATCTCCTTGTCTTCATTCAGCCTCTCCCAGACTTCAAAACCACTTCCACAGCCTGCTGAAAATGGTGCCAGGCTTTAAATGGTGGCTTTAGGAAATGCTGCATCACATCTTGGCTCCCTTTTCCAAACTTGGGGGCTTTCTGCTGCTGCAGAGCTCTCCTGGAGCAGGGTGGGCACGAGGGATCACCCAACATCTCAGGATGCTCTGAGACCAGAGCCAGAAAAATCCCACATGATCTCTTTCTGGCACTTGGAATCTCAAGTTAAAAAAAGCAAATTAAGAGCAATGCCTTTATATTTTTGACCCCTTGCTAAGTTCCAGAGAAATTATTGCTTCAGAGGGAGAGCTGCATCCAGCTCTTTAGCCTTGCCTTGAAAACAAAACTCAGCTTTTGGGATGGATGTGCTCATGGGTGGGGATTAATGGGTTTTATAGCTTCCTGGCATTGTGGCATGTACATTTTTATTTTTTTCTTTTTTGCATCCTGCCTCAGTCGAGCAGGCCTTGGCTTGCAAACAGCCCCTTCCTGGAGCTTCTATTAATAGCTCAGCTTTCCCCTGGAAAGGATTTTTTTTTCAGCTGGTTTAATTAAGTGTCATCCAAAGCATGCATGAAATTTTTCTGGGCCTTCAGCTCATGAATGCCACTACCAGGAAGGAGAAAAACTGTTTGAAATGGACAATATAAACACGAATTAGGGTCAGATGTTACCAAAATTGTGTATGCAATAAAAACCATGTATTCAGGGTTCCAGTTGCTATTCTAGACTGCAGTTTTACACATTATTTCCTGCTCCCACCACCATTAAATGTTCCTATTGTTTAGGAGGAGTTTATAAGGTGAAAATCCTTAACATTTAAGCTCAACTGTTAGCAGGCAGATCTCCCCTACCCAAACCTTTAAGCAGCAGCTTGATCACTATAAACACATCTGCCTGTTTAATACTACTTAATCCCCACAGCAACTGTGTGTGATGAAATCTGGTGAATTTATGGAGTTGTACATTCTGTCACAAGCCATTTTATTGAGAGGTTGTAATTAAATTCAGCCCTGCTAATTGCACAGGTCCCTACTTAGAAGCCTGGAGTTGTCAGGCTGTGGCTGCAGGAATATTTCTTGGTGTGAAATGGGAGTAATTCTGCGAGAGCAAAAGGAATAAAATCAATCTCTGTGAACTGAAAGTCAGGCCCTCGACTGACCCATGGAAGATTATCCCATAATCATAAACCTTATTTCATCCAGAGGCTTCAAATTCTCAGCTGGTAAAATATCACAACCCCTTCCACCTTTATGTATCATGACCCTTTTCTGTGCCAAGGAATTGAGCTACCAAAAGCTGCCTCATCCAGTAACAAAGCTGTTTTCAGCAGTAAAAATTCCGATTAAAGTATTAACCCCCATTTCCAGCTCAGCAGCCCATCCAGAGCCCTCAGCCCTTCTCTGAGCTCAAAAATCCCAAATCAAGCAATCCAGAAGAGCCTCACACCTCCCTTTTTCTGACCCCATCCCAATCCTTCCTCTAGCCCACGCTCTGGGTCACGGGTTTGACCTGGGAAAAGGAAGGACAGCCACAAAATCGCTTTGAAGGGAACTGCTCCATGGACCTGACACATCTCAGCTGATGAGAAATCAAACAAATGATTTTCTTCACATCCTGGCTCCAGCCACCAGATTTCAGCTCTGTGTATTTGTGGGGATTTATTCCCACAGTATTTTACTCTTTGTTCCCTCCCCACCAGGCAAAGATACCGGAATAAAGAGATTATTCTGAAGAGTTACAGCCCTGCACAGAGCAGCATTTATGGTGCTAATACAACTACCCAAGGGCTGCACATGCCTGCCAAGCTCATAGTAAAGGCAGCCTAAATGACATCACATGTTGTTTTCTGTCAGCTCACATCCACTTTATAAGACCTGATGCAGAGGAATCAGAAGCTGGACCAGGCTCAGAAGAATCAGACACATCCACTGATTACATTTTCAGACTGCAACGTTCCCTTATTCCCTCACTGATGTCATCCAGATATTTCTCTTGCCCTTTTGGCTGATTACATCCAAAACACAATTACCAATTTGAGGCTGGCTGGACACAAACATGAAGAATTCAAACAAGAATTAATAACTCTCCCCAGCAGCTGGAATGGCAGATCCAAAAAAAAGGCTCCATCTCTTCCCAGTACAGGTTTATTGTGCATTTATTGTATCTCAGGAGGTCACCATGGCAGAGAGGGAAGGGAACCAAGTTCAAAAGAGACATTTAAGTGGTTCCAAGATTTATCCTTTCTTTTAGGCATTACTCCCCACTTGAAAGCCATGAAAAGAGCACTTCAAAGGCTTCCATATGAATTGGTCTGTAAACCTTGAGGGACTGGGATGGAGAAAAACCTCAGTTTGTAGCCACGGCTTTCAAGCCAAGACAAAACACAAGAATTAACAACACATCCAAGGGGAGAGAGCTGATCAGACACAGAAGAACACGTGCAGTGAGCTTGCTCTGTCCCTCTCAGGTCACTGGAGATGTGTCCTGCCCCTCAGGCTTTTTCCACTCGCTGGGAAGCTGGAACAGTTCTGGATTTGCATTGTTATCACCAAGTTTTGGATTCTCACTTTCATTTCATGGCCCAGGGCTGTCTCAGGGGTGTTGGAGATGAAGAGGAACACAGCTGCAGGATGCCAGTTTTTACAATGGAAATTTGTAGTGGTTCTGAGAGTTTCTGGGATTAAAAGAGTTGGTTCCCCCCCCAACCCACAAAATAAACTAAATGTGCAAAGCTCTGCTTCTATACAAGCACTTTTTATTATTACAGCTTGTGAGAGAAATGGGGGAAAGAAAAGCCCCGGATTTGCCAAAGAAACATCACCCCTGGCTGCATGAGGACCAGACACTTCCTCTCCTCGTGACTGTGACAAGGTGACACCATGTTCTGAGGAGGAAGCTGGCACCCATCACCACCAAATCCCCGGAGTCCCCCTCCTGCTCCCACTGCCAGCTCTCACTCCCAGCTGCAGGCAGGGAGGGGAGGGCTGAATCAGCCCTGAAACACACTGGGATGTGGCCTGGAGGTGCAGCAGGACCTGTTTTCCACAAAGGACACAGATGGAGCAGCACATCCCCCCTGACACAGCCATTTCCTGACCACACCTGCCCATCTGCTGCTGTTCTCCCTGCTCTGCTGAAATCATTAACCTGCAGCAGGTCCTAAGCAGATGATCCCCAGGTTAAACAGAGAACCTGTGGCACGTTCCCCAGGTTAAACAGAGAACCTGTGGCACGTTCCCCAGGTTAAACAGAGAACCTGTGGCACGTTCCCCAGCTGCTGAACCTCCTCCAGCCCTGAGCCAGCCCAGCCCAGCCTCACAGGCTGTCTGGTGTCTCCCTAGATCAGTGAAGGGAGGTTTGGGGCACAAAGCACCGCTCCTGGGCACCACCTGAGCTGCCCACCCAAAGAGAGACACCCACCCTGTGGCAAACTGGTTTGGGAAACTCTTACACACAAGTTCTGTACTTTTTTCCAAGTCTTTAGGGGCAACTGTTGCTTCCTACACTTCAGTTTAATTTCCTGTCTCAAACATGGCATGAGAAGGAAATCCTCTAAGGGTGGGGAGGCACGGGCTGCCCAGAGAAGCTGTGGCTGCCCCATCCCTGTCCAAAGCCAGGCAGGACAGGGCTTGGAGCAGCCTGGGACAGTGGGAGGTGCCCTGCCCATGGCAGAGGGTGGCACTGGATGGATTTTAAGGTCCCTTCCACCCCAAACCATTCTGGGATTCCATGAACAGTGGGAATTGCCCCTGGATGTGGCTCAGTGGGAGTTGTTCCATAGAGCTGCCACCTCCCCTTTACTGCAGAGTGTTTGCACTGCAGAAGGACTGACTGGTTCAGAGTCCTGAACTCTGGTCCTGCTTCCATGGCCTAATTCCACTTCTAAGAACCCCCTACACATCCACATTTTTCCTCAGCTGTGCTACAAAGACTTCCCAAAACTTTTTTTTCTACTGTGAATGAAAAAGAGTCTCTGCCCATCAGACTGAAAAGTCCTTTGTAGCCCATCAGTAGCCAACCTCTTCTCTTGGGACACTGATACTAATCCTGAGAAATCTTATCTGAAGTAAAGAAAAGCCTGCTGGGAAGTATCATTAACTGACACCCACTCTGGAGAGAGATTTTTCAAAGCAATATTGGAATATTTGAACAGAGAATCCTGTGTCACAGCCCCTGGCTGCTGAACCAGGCCTGCCTCACTTTTCAAGGAGCCTGGAATCTTGCCAGGCCCATGAAGAACCCCAAATTGGAGGCACAAACCACTCAGTGTGCTGAGTTTGGGAGCTTCCCCCCTTTGCTGCACCAACTCAGTGCTGTGCAATAATTTGGGAGGGTTCTTCAGGAACTCCTTCCCCAGCTCCTGCTGCCTGGAATCTGCGCCAGGGAATTTCATTCATATGTAAAACAGCAGCACGGAGTCCCCCAGATTCCAAAAATACCCACCCTGCACACATGGAGCTGCTTCTAGGGACAAAAGCAACGTGGTGGGAACACACCCAGGCAAAGGGAAGCTTCCAAAAGCTGAGCCTCTTTTTGATGGGCTCTGAAAACCAACCAAAGCATTTCCCACTCTGTATTTGCACGTGAAAGCTGCAAGTTCCTTCTTTTACTTAAAACAGGAAGCCAAAAGCACTTTCCTCTGGATTTGCCAAGTGGGAGGGACAGGGATTATGTCCTTGCTTCTTCCCCTAAATGCCAAACCACCACAGCTGCCCACATCAGATTCTCAGGTAGCTCTTCATAAAAATAAGCACTTTTTACTTATGATATGAGGCTCTGGGTGAGCTCAATTAATTTGAATTAAAACCACAACCCCCTCAGCAACAAAGCCACCTCCCATTACAGCCAGCCAGCAACCAGCATGGAGAACTGGAATGGTATTCCCATTGCCACACAGGGGTCCCAATCCCAACTGCAGCGTTCCAAGGGAAGAAAAGAGCTCTCCCATAACCTCTAAAAGTCCATCCCTGCATTCCTTGCACATGCACAGGGCTTCCATGGGAGTGAGGGCTGTGAAAAGATGCAGGCACAGCCCCAAGCTGCTAACAACTGGCAGCTCCTGAGCAGGATTAAAGTGTGCCAGACAGGAGGAGCTCATTTGTATTCCTCAAACATTTCTCCCTCTCACCAGAAAGATTAAAAAAAAAATGCAGTTTCTAAGAAACAGATGGGATCTATGAACTCTGAAGGCACAAAGGCTGAAGGAAAGAGGGGGAAAAAGGCTCTGCTGATCGAAGACATCAAATCCCACTCCACAGGCAGCACTCCAAATCCATCCCAAGTGGGGAATCCTGCAGTTGGTTACAGCCTTTGCTTCTTCCAGGCTCCACCTGCTTCCCTCCCGTGGCACACAGAGCTCATTTCCAACGTGGAGAGCTGAAAGCTCCTGCCTGGCCAGGGCATTTTCTGCTGAGTCAAGATCACAGGAAGGAAAAAGCAGCCAAGGCCTTGAACACTGGTGGGGAGGCAAAAATTCCCTGCCCAGAAGAAGAGGCCAAGGAAAGAGCTGGAGGCACCACCTGCTGCTTCTCTGAAAACCTGAGGGTCATTTAGACACTTTATCCAGCAAGCTGTAACACACATGGCCTGAAAACCTATCACAGGCACCTAATGATCTTATATGAAGCCAGGTGGATAATTTCATTTTGTTTTTTATGATTTTTTTTATTTTTTCCATCCACAGCAGACCTGGAGGAGCCAACTTTGACACCTGCCCCTCCAAAAACATCGTGTACATTTTCCATTGATCTGAGTGGCTGGGTGAGACACAAGCACACCAGAGGGGATCAATGGTCCTTACTTCTGTGTCATCTCTAAGGCCTGGAGCTTGGGGATGAGACAACTGGGCACAGAAAGCAAGAATTTGGGGATTTTTGGGACTTTTCACAAGGGCATGTAGTCACAGGACAAATAGGGGTGATCTTAAGCTGAAGGAGGACAGGATTAAATGAGGTATTAGGAAGAAACTCTTTATTATAAAGGGTGGGGAGGCCCTGGCTCAGGTTCCCCAGCCCTGGAAGTGTCCAAGGCCAGGCTGGACAGGGCTTGGAACAACCTGGGATAGTGGAAGGTGCCCTGCCCATGGCAGGGGGTGGAAGAAGATGATTTTTAAGGTCCCTTCCAACCCAACCATTCTGTGATTCTGTAAGAAAAGCACTTCAAAGCAGCTCCTCAAACAAAAGAACTCTTCCCCACGCAGAGGGAAAGCGGCACCGTTGATCCCCAGCATTAAATGGAATAAGAGCATTAAGTGCTACTGCATCAAAAGACAACAGGGGTTAATTTCTCCTGAAATAAATCCCTCTTTTTGGAGGCATGGAAAAATCTAGGTCAGTCACATCTGCACTGTCAGGACTGCTGCCACTCCAGCACTCGTGTGCTCAGAACTAAACCAGGCTCCAGCACGTGTGGAACTGCTCCCACCCCCTCCTTCCTGCACAGGGAGGGGCTGGAGCAGAATGGGTCAAAAGAAACACAGAAAGGGACCCCTCACCTGCTCTTTAAAAAATATCACTGCTGCCAAGAGGCTGAGAGATGGGAGAGGAGGCACAGGGGTGGCACGGGAGGCACAGGGGTGGCACAGGAGGCACAGGGGTGGCACAGGAGGCAGAGGGGTGGCTCAGGAGGCAGAGGGGTGGCTCAGGAGGCAGAGGGGTGGCTCAGGAGGCAGAAGGGAGGCACAGGAGGCAGAGGGGTGGCACAGGGGTGGCACAGGGGTGGCACAGGGGTGGCACAGGACCATGGGGCAGGATCCCCAGCAGCTCTGGGAAAGGGAAAATATCTTCTGATTGACTCAAAACCAAGCCAGGCTGGACTGCAGAGGTTTCACAGGACTCCAGCCCAACACCAGGGCCATTGATTTCACCTTTCAGCACTGAGGGGGACGAGGGCCCAGCTGAGACTGTGATAGCCACCTCACCACACCACAGGCCTCCTGCAGCACCCCAGGCACAGCCACACAGCTCCTGAATCCTTGTGTGCTCCTCACAGGAGCCTGTTCTCCCAGCACAGAGACCTGGCCAACAATAAAAAGGGTCCAAACGCCCTCCTGAGCACACACAGAAACACAGAACACATCTGAGCACAGCTGTTTCCTCCTGTGCTCTCTGGGGAGGACATCAAGGGCTTGGCAGGCCCCCACTGGGATCCCCAGCAGAACAATGGGGACCCCATCCAGCACTGCTGGGATGTGCTGGGAGCCCCAGGAGAGGCTGCACAATCCGCTGCAGGCAGAGCCTAATGGACTTAGAGGGGTTTAAAAGCTCGGGAAGAGGAGCTCACACCAGGGAACTGCCCAGCTCTGCTCACTTTCCCATTGAGCATTTTAAGCCTGCCCTGAATGAAAGGTACAAACACAGCAGCAGGAAGCTGGGAGCTGGTGAAGCAAAGAGATTTAGGGTGAATCAGGGCCAAGGCTGGTTTTGGGGGTGTGAAAAGCACCAAGGGGAGCTGGAGAGAGGAGGGACAGGGCAGGAGTGTGTGGCCATGCCATTATTCCAGTCACAGACAGCAAGGATTCCCACTCAATAGAAATCCCCAATACTGTGTGGACATTTTCACTACATTTCTAGAGAATTAAACATTTCTCTGGGGCAGAAGAAGGGCTGCCAGGAAGAGAAACGAGCTCCAGAGCCAGGGCAGAGCCAGAGCCGTCTGCAGGGCTGGTCCCAGCACACAGTTCCTCTTTCATCTCTGGGTGCAAAGAGAAACAAAAGTGTGGCTGGTGCCTGTGGAACAATGCAGTGCTGTGTACACACAGCCAGGGACCTGGGGACACACTGCAGCTCTGTGGTCGCTGCTCTTGGATGCAGAACACTTGGTTTTATAATTCCAGCTCAGCCACGAGTCCCTGCCTGACCACTGCTGTCACCTCCTTCTGTCTCTGCTTCCCTCCTCCTCCTCTCAGCGTTTGGAGCAGCACAGGACTAACCCTGATAATATAAAATAAATGTACCCAGTCGGGCAGAATAGGATCTAATCTCCACTGGTGGGATTAAATACCACCCCACACCCTCACCCTGTCTGAACCTCACTTTAAGCTGAGACTATCACAGAGTCTGATCTCCCTGGGGGCAGCTCCACTCTCAGATCAAAACCCAAGAGGTGAGGAATCATTCCTGACTGGAAACACCTCCTTCCAGCAAGGTGGTGATCTTCAGGATGACCTGAGAGAACTGGTGTCACCTCACTTTGAGTCTGATTGCAGCTGGGCAGCTCAAACCCTGCCCAAACCCCTGCCCACAGGAGCTCTTTAATAGCAGGGTCAGGAATTAGGGAGCCAACAGCAGCCCTGGTGAGGCTCCCCTTCATCTCCTCAACTTTCCAAGATGAACAGGCTCCCCTCCCCAGCCTTCCCTCCCCATGTCATTAGGATAACTGCTGCTTGAGTTCAAAAGGCTGCTGGCTTCCAAGCCACCAGGCCAGAAAAAGCTATCATTTCTCTCACTGTAATTTCTCTCTGTGATTATAACAGTGGTTGACTGAGTCAAGAGAGGCAATGTCAGCAAGAGATTTCACCCAAGGACAGCAGATCCCAGAGAAGGAGCAGAGTCTGGGAGGAGGGGCTCAAATGTGTGTGAGAGCTGGCCTGGGTGGATGGAGCTCTCACTGGGACATTAAACAGGCTCAGGGATCAGAGACCAGTAAATATACAGAGCTTAACTTCTTCATCCCTCCTGCAGGCCTGGGAGCAGAGAGAGGCAATCCTGCCCCTGCTCAAATCAGGGCGAGTTTTTCCACGGATTCTGATGGGGATTTTACCCATCACAGTTAATCAGCCACCAAACCATCAACAGGCTGTGAGAGGCAGCCCTGTTCCTAGCAGGGATTCCTCCTCCTCTGCCAGCTCCAGGGACTGGGATATGTCCTGGGGTATTAACCTGCTCAGGCTGGGAAAACAGGGACTCAAAAATAGGTGTGTCTGGTGCAGAGCAGAGCCAGGCCTTGGGTTTTGGTGATCCTTGGGGGTCCCTTCCAGCTCAGGATGGTTTGGGAGTCTATGAAAAAGCAAAATTTTGGCCTCTTGTAAAGGGCAACTTCAGACAGAGGGTCCTTTTCCAAAACTCTGGGAGGACTGCTCTCTTCCCATGGAACACAGAGGAGTTTAGGGAAGTGACCAGAACAGGTTGGAGCAGATCTAATACTCCTCTCTCCTTCAAAATTCTCTGTGGAGCATTCTGGAATTCTCCTTTCAACTTCATGCCCAAACACTGCATTCTGACATTTCAAAAGGGCGAGAATCCAAGTTTTTTTCCTGGAGCAATGTTATCCCAAAGCCCACGGGGAGGGCTGCTCAGCTGACATACCCACACCAATATTGTTTTAAGGTGGGGACCGAGAAAAGGAGAGTGCAAATTGCCACTGCAGAAAAACAAAGATATCACAATACGTCATTTTGGGCAAAACCAACTCTGTTTGTTCCTCTGTTAGCAAAGTCAGCTGGAGCCTTGCCTTTGGCACTGCAGAGGGGAGAGACAGAAGGATCATAGCTGGAATTCCTGCTCAGATGGCCTCAGGGGAGCCAGCAGAAAAAGAAATCAGCCCTAACTCCTGAGTGGAGCAGCCATGGGAGGGCTCAGGAAAGCAAGGGACGGAGAGAAAAAAGGGCAGATTTGGATCCTCACCCCAGCCCCCCTTTCCTGATGGGCTGGGAAGCCTTGAATTGGAGCTAGATCTGCTTCCCACCAGGATAAATCTCCCCTGGTGCCACAAAAAACCCACAATTGTTCCACCCGACACCAGGACCCATCTGATCCCCCTCCCTGATGCTGCAGGGATGAATTTAGAGGGGAACAAGCAAATGAGGACAGGGCTTGGAAAGAGCAGGTTACACACCTGGGCTTCCCTTGGATGTGTCTGCCATGAGATTGAAAGGGGCAACCTTGAATTTGAGCTGAGCTGGAAATGAGTTTCACCAAAGCAGGTCCTCCAGGTGAATTCCTGGCACTGCAGATCGATGCCAAAACTCACCAAAGTCAGAATTTCATCCACAATTTTTATAAACCATCAGTGAAAGCCTATCCAAGGTTCTTGGTTCAATTTCACTGAAAACTGCATGCAAAATAAATATTTCCCCAAAATGATTGTAAAGTAAACAGCCTTAAAGTGCCTTCCTGAATGAAAATGTGAAACAAATTGAAGCATGCAGCTGAGGAAGCTGTTGGTGTGCCCAAAGAGAGGGTTATGCATAAAGCAGAGAAACAGATGGGGCAAAGCTAGTTGTAAATAAATCATACAAAGTTTGCTTAAAGCACTAATGAGGAGATCAGGTGGCTTTTTCCACAAATCTCACATCCAAAAAGAGGTGCTTTATCCTAAAAAAAGACTGAAGAACACAGACACAGCTGGATTCACGGGAGGAGCAAGATTCCCTTTGGAAAACCCCAGCATTTAAAATATACAGTGAGACAGGAGTGTCACTTTCAGGCTGATACCATGAATCCAGTTCACTAAATATTATCCTGTTTATCAGAAGAGACAAAATGCTGCCATCCACCACAACTCCCACCTGCTCTGGGGAAGCCCAAGGGCCACCCACCAAGAGAATGTTCACCAGGGCTTCAGTGTGGAAAAAAACCTCTGCAAATGTTAATTTTGCTCAGAGAAAGAGCTGAGCTGACACAGGAAGGAGGCTCTAAATCTTTGAAGTCTGCTCTGGATCATTCATTCTGCTTCCCAGTGCTGATTCCCACCCATCAGAAATGTCTCCCCATCATCCTGTTTTAGTCCAATTTGTCCTTACTGCAGTTTTAGGAAGATTTTGTTGTTGTTGTTGCTCAGAAATGATTTTGTATTTTGGTGTCTTAATCGGAGATACTCGGGATGGTGAGGTTTAATCACCAGCCTCCCCTATATGGTTTGCCCAAGGTCATAATCCTAATTATGCTCATTTTCACAGCTGTAAAAGGAGAAATTATAAAATGGGGTATTCTCCCACCTCCCAGACTCAGAAAAGTGTTATCTCACTGTTAGTGAGGGGTTCAGGTACTACAGCTATAAAGGCAATAAGTATTTACACACATGAAGGATTTCTGAAGCAGCAGGCTCTGCAGAGGTGAAATCAGGCAACCAAAGCAAAGGGCTTCTCAAAAAAAAATTTTCCAAACCAATTTCTACTTTCCAAAAGTACCACTGAGGGGAATAGTACTGCTGAAAGGTCACGTGCACATGACTGAAAACGTTATTTTGATCTAATTCAACTTAACAAGGAAGAACAAAATGATAATTCAAGTGTGAACCAGGTGTACTCCTAACAAAGGAGCAACCAACGAAATAACAACAATGAACTGAGGCTGAAAATGACAAAAACATTGCAGTGCTATTGATTGAAATGGACAGGAAAGATTTGAAGGAGAATTGGGTACCAGTGTGCACAAAGGGAGCACCCACAGCCACATCCCCTGTGTGGGTGAGGTTATCTTCAGGCACAAACCTCGTGCTCTGAAGTGATAATGTTATGAAAAACAAGGTCCTGGGTTATTTTAAGATTTCTTCTTTGAAGCATCAGACCAAGACGTATTTCCAGCCTCCTGTCAATCAATTCAAGTCCACCACCCAGGCCAGGGATCAAGGACTGCTCACAATCAAGCACTGGGAGATGAGGATGTTCCAGTCCACACAGAGCTTGGTTTGAACTGAGCAGAGTTAAGCTGGTTCCTGGCTGTGCCTAAGATCTCTTTCAACCCATGGACTGGACAATAGACACTAATACCTGTTCTGAACCAGCTTCTTTTATTCCTTTGTACCTGAACTCCCCTCCTGTGGAATGGCAGCACCTGAGAGTACATGAAAGACTGTGAGATGCTCAGATTTTGGATCACTTCACACCTTTATCCCTCATTCCCACGTGCAGCAGCAGAGCCTGGGACACCATGGTAGATTTTTACACCTGACCAGCTGCCCTGAAACAGAGGGGTTTGTTTTCTTCCTCTGGCTCAAGCAAGGTTACAAGGTTATGACCAAGGTTATGAGTTTTAAGATCTTGTGGCCAACATAAGCAGGGCCAGACAGCCTGGAAGTCCTTCCTGAGGCATTTTAGAGGCAGATGAGAACACCAAGAGTGTCTAATCCTGCTGCCAGCACAAGTCAGTCTGTCTGTCTTTTTTGTTTTGAGGTATTTTCACTTTGCAATTCCTCTCTTTCTCCAGAGGAGGACATGAGCACAAACAGAGCTACGTTAACAAGAATCCTGGTGGCTAAAGCAGATCCTGAAGTAAGTTTTCAAAGTTTTCAAAGACACACTGAACACTGGCAAGGCTTCTGGGTGTGAGAAATACAACAGATACCTCTCCACAGACAAGGAACCAAGGCACAGGAATGTGGGGGATCTGCTCCTCACTCTGGAGCCAGAGGTCACAGTGACACTGGTACCAGCAGGAGCAGACCAAAAAACCTGCTGAAGTCACACCACCAGCAAGGGAAGACAAATGAAATGAGTGACAATTGAAAGATGGGGAAATCCTGGGGTCCTGCTTTTGCACCCCTATTCCCACAAGCTTTTCCCAGCAAACTGGCCAGACATCACCCACTGGTCCAGAACAAGGTGACTCCCACAGCTCCTGTCCTTATCTGGGAAAGAGAAAAGCCCAGCTTTGCTGGAAGAGGAAAAGCAGGCACTTACTGATCATGGTGGTGCCCCCAGCCAACGCAGCCTTGGTCCCTTGGAAGAAATCATCAGCAGATGTCATCCCCTGCTCTGGCATCTGGAACCGGGTGTGGACGTCGATCCCGCCGGGAATCACCATCCTGCCGTGGGCCTCGATGGTTTTCACTCCCCCTGGCACGATCAGGTTCTCCCCTATTTGCCTGGGGAAAGAGGTTTGGAGGAGCAGGTCAGGCACAGCCAGGTGAGCAGCCTGTAAACAAACACCCCTGTGCCACTTAGCCCAGCTGCTGCTTTTTCCATGTAAAGCAGGGCACAGCACCAGCACACACAGGGCTCAGGGTGTTTTATTCTCCCCGTGGAAGCAGTTGCACAATGCTGAGTGAAGTGTGCAATTCCTTCAGGGCTTGGGGCAACACTAAAGGAAGGAAAAGAAGGAGCCCCTAAGGAAGGGGCTGTGCAGGTCATGGATGATCACTGCACCAATAACAGCTTTACTGGGGCTGAGCAGCTCAACACTTTATTCCAGCTCTCTAACAGCAATTTTGATGTTACCATTGGTTTGGGAGCACTGGAAAAATTTTTGCCTCTATATTTTCTACCTTCCTCTCATGTGTAAGTATTACAGAATCCCGAAACAAGCATAAATTCAAGCAGATATTGGTTACCAAATTCCTGGTGAGACCCTCAGAGGTCTCTCCAGTCCAGCTCTTCACAGACCTATTTTTAGCAGTGCAGTAGTGGATGCAATTAATTAGCTGTCTCTAGCTGGCTCCTTTAACTTTTAACCTTGATTAAGAAAGCACATGTGCTGGCTGTTTAGCCAGAACAGGAAAATTCCTTGTTTGTAACCTCTGGCTTGTCTGTTTTTTCCTAGGAATAATTTTCCAAAGAAATCTGTAACACATTTAATGTGCCAGGAACACATGTTTCAGGCCTGAAAACACAGAAAGAGGTCTGAACCTCTTCCACTACAGGGTCCTTTTTCACTTGAGGGGGCGTTGGAGTGATCCTTGCATCACAGACCCAGAGAAGTCAGCACTGCAAGAGACTTCCAGAGGTCACCTAAGTCCAGTCTCCAAGACTAAAAGAGAATTAACTGTTGTTAGGATGCTGAACTCTGGATTCAAAATATCTGAAGTCATAACTCAGTGAAACTTTACAGCACAGATAACTTCAAACACATGTGTCATCTCAGCATGGGGCTGCTCACATGGCTGAAATTAAGCACATGTAAGTACCTCCTTGGAGCCAGCAGGGTTTGGGCCCAGTTGTTTATTTATTCAACACCCTGCTTTTAAAGCTCCTTCACTAGACACCAGTGGAAATATTCATTTTTCACTGCAATTTAATAGAGCTGAGATTAAGCTATTCCAGCCAATCTGCAGTGCATTTCTGTATATCCCCAATCCCACCACGAGGCTTCACTTACTTTATCAACCCATCCTCCATGTAAATGTCTGCATAGAAGGACTGGTCGTCATTAACTATTTTACCACCTTTGATCAAAAGACGATCGCTCTACAACAAAAGAAGCACAACACAAGACACAATTATTCAGTGGGAGACCTGACAGTCTGCAGTGTCACTCCAGAGATGAAAGAGGAGGGAAGGCAACAACCTCTGCATTATTCACCAGCACACATCAAAACACGAGTCAACTGCTGCACTTTCAACTGGAAAGATAAAATGCTTTATTTCATCAGCAAGGCCTTTCATCACTAATGATCAAAAATAAAAAAAAAATAAAAAAAATTAGAATGAGGATAGAGGTGGGCTCCAGCAGTCTTGTCGACTCTGGCAGCCTCACTCCTACCTGAAGCCTGCCACCATCACCTACAGCACTAAATAACACTTGGAGGGGTGTGTCAGAACCACAGCACTTATTTTTTTCTGCCTTGGTTGTACGCAGAATTTCCTATATGCACCCACACAGTGGAGTCACTGCTTGGCTCAACGTGAGTCAACTGCTGTCAGGGAAATGGCCCAAAAGTCTGTTGCCAGGGGTTACACAACACAAACAAACTCTTTGGTCCAATTCAGTGATGTTTGGATGCAGTGGATCCAGAGCACCACTGCAGAACCAGATGGAAATATGCACCTATTTAGCAAATCGGGGTTAAGGGAAGGAGATACAAAATGGTTATTAATATTCCCTCAAATTAGAAGACAGTTTGGCAGGAACAGGAAGGTAATTATAAAAAGGCAGCTATCAGGCAGCATGATTTTATTCCAGCCCAGGTTACAGCTTGCTTCTGCAAGATTTTAGGTCAAAAACAAATGTTGGTTTTTGGGTTTTAGTTTGGTTTTCTTTCAGTAGTCATAAACAAGAGTGAAACCCACTGCAGAGCTCTGATGGGGAGGAGAGCTAAAAGTGGCTGCGACATCCCCATCACAGATGCATTTTTTGAGCAGATGAATATTTAAAGCAAAGCACATATACATGCTGTGAGTCTTTGGTTTAAACCACACCTTTGGCCCTCAGATCTGCGCTTGTACTTACTCTGATTCTTCTCTCCCTCCTCACAAAAACACCTCTGGAAGAGAACAAAGCGATAGCAGCACAGCAAAGGCTGGGCCAAATCCAAAGCTGGACTTTTAACTCCGAGTTATGGACTTACAGAAAAATACATATAAACCAGTGACAGGGCCCTGATTTTGAGGTGCCAACTCCACTGGTCAAACAGAAGCAGCAATCAGGCATTTTCCCAAATTCCTCGTAATAAAACTGATGAATTGGAGCACCCAATTCAAAACTGGAACGGCTCTTTTAACACCAAGAGGGCTCCGTGGATTGCATCAGATACTGATTTATACCATTATATCCATCTTTTATATCACTGCTTAACATCTAGGAGATGTGAAATGCATCTCCCTCCTGTCCTCCTTCTCCTTCCTCATCCTGCTGCAATGGAGAGTTCCCCTGCATAACGCCACCGGTTTCAAATACAAAGAAACCCCCAAAATTTAAATTTAGGAGATGCTGCAAATGCCAATAAGCCTGAGTGAATTAATGTGGGGTGTGAAAAACCCACTTATCGTTCAATGGCAGCCTCTCCAGCAAACTGTCCTACATGTTTACCATTTCCAGCAGCACGGCAGCATTGGTGCCCACCTCCAGTGCAGGCTCCTTGTGCCATTAAAATGGGAAAGCCTGGCCATGGATGTCACCAACAGCCCAAGTCCTCACACACCGGGCATCAATTAGGGAAGGAGAAGGGAAGAAATATATGTAAAGTGGCCACAAAAACGCAGCCTTGCGCATTTTAATGGTGTTTCTGGCAGTAGCCAGGGCTGCTGCTGGGCTCTTGAGAGGGCTCTGAGATCAGGACAAATCCTCCTACTCATCTCAACCACCTTGGAGACAAAAGCACAGGCAGCTCGCATCCCTGCGAGGGCCTGCCATCAAATCTGTGTCTATTCAGCCGCAGAATCAGGGCAGCCACACATCCATTATCCTCCTTTTTCCAGCATTAGCCTCGGCTGATAATCCCAGGTTTGCACAACAGCAAACAGAAGCAGAATCTGATTTTTCCTACCCCTTTGCAGGAGGATTGGCTGCACAGAACATAAATCAGAGCCATCAGCCAGAAGAAAAATGCGTCATGCTACTCCTGGGCCATGACAGGGATTCAGCAGGAACCTCCATCGCCCTTTAAACAGAGGCAGCTTTTTAAACTCTTTACCACTGGACTCTCGTGGGAAACTGACTCCCCTCCGCAGAGAAAAAATAATTAAAAAACAGAAGGATGCTCCAATTATTAATAACAATTTTGCACATCCCCTGCCTTCCTCAAGCATTGCAATTGTACAATCAGCCACTCCTGCCCAAACCAAACACGTCAAAGCCCCGTTTCAGAGCTCCTTTTCCTGCCCCCGAGGATGAGGAAGGAGGACGGGGAAGGGTGTGTCCGTGGGGAAGGTGAGGAACCGCAGCCAAGGATGAAAATTTCCCGTGTCCAAAAAAAAAATAAGCGGCTCCAGCAGCCCGTTAGGCGAGGAAATCTTACGTAACCAAAAGTTGGTACCCTTGGATCTGCAATACCTGCCCTAAATCGGCTCCCACAACAAGGAGACCGAGGCAGGGCTTTATATAACGGCTCCTTCCCTGCTCCCCCAGGACCGCACCGAAACCTGCGCCTTGCCAGAAGCTTCCTGGCGAAGAAAAAGCGATCCTGGAAAATCCCCAGCGCCATCCCTGCGGGGATTGGGGTCCCGAGCTGATCCCCCCGCCCGGAGCCGCCCTTCGCCGGGCTGGGGCGGGCGGGGATGGAGCCCCCGGGCAGGCACCGAGCCCCTCCCGGACACAGCCCCAGGGCAGGGAGAGCTCCTCCGGGCACAGCCCCGGGGCAGGGAGAGCCCCTCCGGGCACAGCCCCGGGGCAGGGAGAGCCCCTCCGGGCACAGCCCCGGGGCAGGGAGAGCCCCTCCGGGCACAGCCCCGGGGCTGGGAGAGCCCCTCCGGGCACAGCCCCGGGGCAGGGAGAGCTCCTCCGGGCACAGCCCCGGGGCAGGGAGCCCTCCCCGGACACAGCCCCAGGGAAGGGAGCCCTCCCCGGGCACAGCCGGAGGCTGCCGAGCCCCCGCCGGGTCCCCGTTCCCCGCCGGGGCCGGCGCTGCGCTGCCGCGGGGCGATGCCGCTGAATCCGCCCCCGGCCGGGGCTCAGCCCCACCGACCCCGGCCCCCCCGGCGCTGCAGCACAGGAAGCGCCGCATTATCCCTGATCCCATTATCCTGCCCCAGCCCCGCATCGCTCCGGCACACAAAGGGCTCCATCCCCGCGCACCCCTCCCCCTTCCCCGCCGCTATTCCCCTGCGCTCCACTCACCGTGATCCGCGGAATATTTTTCTTCCCCTGATAAGACATCTTGGGAAATCAAGCCCCGATGTATTTATTCAATAATGCTATTTTTTTTTTCTTTAAGAGAAGCGCGGCGGCTGCTGCACCGCTATTGTCTCCCGCGCAGCAACTGCGACCTCCCCTTCACCAGTGTGTAGATTAAAAAAAAAAAAAATAAAAAAAAACCACACACCAAAAAAAAAAAAACCACCAAAAAAACAAAAAACCCAGAACAAAAATAAATCCCCCGAGGCCAAATCACTGCGATCCCAGGGAAGGGGAGCGGGGGGGGGCGCGGCGCGGGAGGCGATCCGTGCTCTCCGCAATGGCAGGAACGGGAGAGGCAGCCAGCCCCGCGCGTCTCCCTTTCTTCCCTGTGCCCGGAGCCCGGCCCAGCCCGGCCCAGCCCCGGCAAAGCCCGGCCCAGCCCCGGCAAAGCCCGGCCCAGCCCAGCCCAGCCAAGCCCGGCCCAGCCCGGAGCGGCCGCGGGGCGGGAACTGCGCATGCGGCCCTCGCCGCTCCCGGGCCCCGCCCGCCCGCTGCGCCGCGCCATTGGCTGAGAGCCCAAGGAGATGCAAATCAGCGGCGGGCGAGGACCAATGGGAGAGCGGGAGACGCGCCGGAATGCAAATGAGCGGTGGGCGGGGCTGCGCGGTGCAGGCGGCGGGGAGCGGGAGCAGGGACGCGGAGCTGCGGCGTCGGGATAGACTGGGATACCTCGGGATAGACTGGGATACCTCGGGATAGACTGGGATACCTCGGGATAGACTGGGATACCTCGGGATACCTCGGGATATCTCGGGATACCTCGGGATATCTCGGGATACCTCGGGATATCTCGGGATACACGGACTGGAATCCATCGGGATGCGCCAGGCGCCGCCCGCCCGGCCCCCCGCTCCCACCGAAACGCTTCCCGGGGGCCCCGGGTTAGTGAAGCCGCAGCGCTGGGCGGGGCTCTGCGGAACGAGCCCTTCGGGGGATGCGAACAGCCCGTTTTATTCCCCGCCGGGGCTGTGAGATCCCCGGGAGGAACGGGAATGATCCCTCCATCCCTGGGGGTACGGACAGCCCCATGCGTCCCCCGCCGGGGCAGCATTCCATCCCGGGAGGAGCGGGAGCGACCCCCCCATTCCCGGGGGATGCCCGGTGGGGAACTCGCTGCTTTCCATCTTCTTTGTCCTCACCCCACCCTTCCTGGCGCTCCCGGTTAACAAATTGGGGAGGGGGACGGGGGTGGGGAGAGAGGAGCCGGGAAATGAAGATTTGAAGGCGCTCCCGACCCTTTGTTTTCCCAGTCTGCCTTCTCCCACGCCTCGTCCAGAAAATCCAGCCCGGATCCACCCCCCGCAGACACCTGTGGTCACTAACCTGAAGCTTTAGTGCCAGGGAAATGTGGGCTCAGAGCTACGCACCCGGGCGTGGGGGTCCTCTCCGGTCCCTCGGGCCATTCCTTACTACTCCAGTGCTGCCAACTCCGTGCTCCATGTTTCAGTCACACTTGGAGTCAAATTTCTCACTCCCTGAACTCCATAAGCTGGTACTTCAAGGAAAGAAATGCATTAAATGGCGTAAATATCTCCTCAGTGTTCACAGTGCACTTGTCCCAGTGCAGGGAAGGGATCCGTGGCCAGGCAGGTCCCTCTGACATCAGCTGTGCTGGGGTAAGGTACAACACACTTTTCGGAGAACTCAGTGCCACAAATTCACTTCTGCTTGAAGGTTATAACTGATAATGAACAATCAAAAACTTACCTTCTTCCCTCACTCATGATGAATTTCACACCACACAAACTGCATCTTTGCCTGCCACGGAATTATGATGTCTACATACCCAAACACACTTTGCACAGCCAGTAAGAAATGAAACCTTTGGTCTAGGAGAGCAATAAACCATTATAAAGACAACATCTGTTCAAACAGCCTCCTACCAGGACCTTTTGTGTTCATTACTTCACAGGAAGCTCTAAGGAAAATAGTGAAGGGTTTTTTTCCTGGGTATAGGTAGAATATCACACAACACTTAAAGAGCTGATATGTCAATCAGTTAATATCCAATTAACAACAAATGAAAAAGTGGTTCATTATGACAGTGGCAAAGCGATTAATTTGTCAGCCTGTAGGGTTTATTTTGATTTCATGATTAGAATAGACAACCCTGAATGAGTTATCCTGAGCCTCTGTTGGTGTGCTTGAAAAGTTTTGAAACCTTAGCATATTTTACTCAGAATATGGCAGCAAGAATCTACATCAGGTCTCTAAATTTAGACAGCACAACTGTTCCATTTTTTTTTCTCTTTGATGCTCGTTTTCCTCCTCAGTTTCATATCTGAATGGTTCCATGCCTTTTTTTGCATGTAGGAGAGTAGCAGAGAGGAATCACACACTGCCCAAGATTGGGAGCTGGCACCCAGGCCTTGGGCAGCAGATCACCACCACACCTAGAGCCCATCTCAGCTGCCCAAACACACCTATCTCAATTTTTTATTATTATTATTATTTTCAAAAAGCTTCCTACTGCATCATGGTCTTAATTCAGAGCAGCAGTTCTTGAACGCTGAGTGTTCCATAATCACATATTCCATAACTTGGATCCAGCAGTGACTAGGCTCAGAAAGCAATAACCAATCTTCAGGTGACACTTAGCTTGTCTTTCTCATCACCTTGCTGCAAGAACCTAAGTAGCACAGAATTAAATAAATTCAGAGATTAAAGGGCTGGAAAACCACAGTTGTTGAAGATGCAACATCTACACAGCACCAGATTTTTAAAACTTGCATGATTTCAGACCAGAATTGAGCTCCCAAGCATGTCCCTTAGCTCCATCACACCACATCAGCATGCCCATTTGCTTTTAGCAATGAACTAAAAGGTTGTCAAAATATGTTATTTTAAAATTACTATAGTTGCAAACTGGCTTATTTAGCCTTGCTAAACAAAGGTGAGGAGTGGAAATCACCTGTTGTATAATCTCATATGAGGGGAGGTGATCAGGAAAGGAGAAGAGCTAATGGACAATGTTGGGATGAGAACAAGTGGGGAACAGCCTGGAATTACTGAGGTGCATCTTTTTGGTTGGTTCTGATAGAGCTTGGAGCAATCTGGTCCAGTGGAAGATGTCCCTGCCCTTGGCAGGGGTTTGGAACTGGATGAGCTTTAAGGTTCTTTCCAACCCAAACCATTCCATGATTCTCTGAGTAATTCCTCTGGTAAATCTCTATTTCTGCATAAATTCCCTCACAAGTTAAATGAAGAAAAGTAACTATGAAACATCAGGGGCAGGAGTTGGGTCCTTTGTTAAGAGAAGAGAATTGCACTCCCTCCTAAAATCCTGGCAGGGCTGGATCCGGCCCCGCTGCCCCACAGCAGTGCCAGGATATTGTGGGAAGTGATGGGATTTCTGGATAGTGCTGGTGCACTTTGTCTTCTACAGGTCTGTTAATGCACACATGGGGCTGAACAGGCTAAAATTAAAGGTGTCACATTAATGAGCACTGCCTAATCAATGCTAATAAAGAGTGTCCCTGAGCCATGCTCAGGCTTCAGGTATTTGGGGGAATATTGGCCAGGATCATCCTCAGCCCTTCCTGGCCAGCTGCTGCAGCACTTCTTGTGAGGTTCTTGGCAGCAAAAACTTCTTTCATGTTAAAGGAACATATATATGTCTAAATTTATATCCTGCAAAGGTCCAGAGGGAAAATGGCACAGGAATATGAGAATCTCTATGCTAAAATCATCAAAATAAATCTATGCTGAAATAAATCAGCACAGGCATCAGTGGAAATCAATTTACATCAGCTCTGCATCTTAACTCACAGATTCTGTGAACAACCATAAAGCACTTGGAAAAGAATTTTATTCCCACTGTGGAGTTACTGGATGGCTGGGAAAAGAAGCATTAAAAAGAGTTGCTTCCTCTGTGGAATTTTAGTGTAATGGCAACAAAGCCCACAGAATTTCTGCAACGCCCAAATTGCTTCTCCTCCTAATGCATACTTAAAGGTGTGTCCACAATGGCATCTTGCCATGAAATTCAAAAACCTGCAAATGGAAATATCCATTTTAAAACTTAATGAAAAGAGAGATTGGAGATGGATTTAAGTAAACTGGGCCAAAAGAGCTTTCAGGAGTTCACCCACCAGGCTCTAATTTTCTGTCATGGTCTTGCCAATGCCAATTGTTGCATCAGCTCCAACTCTCAGTGATTTTAAAGGAGTTTTCTATGGATCCAGGAATCTCCTGCATCTTAGGAAGTGTAGGGAGGATTAAATCCAGGCTGATACATGGCAGGAGGAGTTACATCTGTCCTTCCCAAAAAATGATGAAAGAACTGTCCTTTATTAATCACTGTAAATTAAATTACTGAGGGGACTTGTACTTGACAATGAGCATCTCTTATTATCTTACAGAAGAAAATTCAAATTAAGAGTCATGGCATAGAATTGACCATGGGTGGGGTCAAACATTACTATGAGGAGGTAAAAATCACACAGCTTCTCAGAGAAACAGCCTGATTTTTATTTTTTTTCCATACCCACTATCACATTTTATCAGGGTAAGATTCAGTTTCTAGCCACATGAACAGGTCAGTCGAAATGTACATTCGATCTGCAAATTAAAATTAACCTTCCAATTGATTTGCTTTCTCTTAATATCCAGAGAACCCTTCAGGAGGCTCCAAAATAGCATTTTAAGAAGGCTGTTAGTGTTGGAGTGTGCTTCTTGGAGGAAATGTCCTGAGCACCATGATGTGAATTGTCCTTAAACAATCCTGGCAGAGTTAATTCCCCATCATGGGCCTGGGAATGAGCCAGGCTCTCTTCTGGGTTCTAGACAGGTGTTGCTCTGTCAGGGGCTGTACAATTCACAGAAAAAATGTGCTGTTCTCTCCAAAGCACTCAGTCACATCCTGCCCTGACCTGCACCACAGCTAAATGCAGAATTTCTGGAACAAAGGCATGGGACATTCAGGCCTCGCTGTCACTGCCTCTCCCTTTCATCCTCTGGCACCCCCAGGTCCATGGGATCCACGGGTAGGACTAAGAAATGGCAGTTTCAGTGATTGTACAGTTTTTTACCACTATAATCCCTTCTCCTTCCCCAAAAACCAACAGGGCAAAGCATCAGGCTCTCTGCCACTGCTGTCGCTGCTTGTGCCAGCCAGCTTTGCCTTCCTCTGAGGTGCAGGATGATCATGACTTGGGGGAAAAATGGAATTTTGACCTTTATTCTCCCACCCTGAGATTCACTCCTGCTCTCTGGGAGGGGATAACAGAACAGGACATTGAAAATCACACAGAAGTGCAAAGAAGTTTGGGGTTGAGTGGTTTTCTGCTCCCAAATGCTGTTGTTTTATAAGCAAAGGGAGTTCACGAGAACACGTGCCCCTAACCCCACCTGAACTTTGCTGACAATGTCATTTCCCAGCTGTACAACAAGATCCCAGGAGATGCACCCAGATCTGATGTGCCACAGGACAGATGGGTGACAGGGGAGTCAGACATGGTCCTGCATGTAAAAAACCTCAGGCAGCCCCTAAATGACTGCTCAGCACCTACTGAAACCAGATGGGGCCTGTTCAATCATGTCCAGGGCAATTCTATGTTAAAACAGCTGAGGGTCTTGGGAAAAGGACACCTCAGACATTTTTTTTCATATGATCTAAGGGTGACACTGCCACTCCCACGTGCCAGTAATTGCATTTATCCTTTGAGATAAAACCTGCTCCAAGCTCAATAGGGAGATCTGGCTCCAAGCATTTTAATTTTCCCACCAAATCTTTGACCCAAGTAATACCTTGGCCCTGTATCAAAAACCCCTTACTCATTCCTGCATGGAAGTGTGGTATTAGTAAATTCTGCATCTGGTATTAGTAAATTCTGCATCTAAAACCACAAGAAACCCATTGGATGTATGGGACAGCAGCTGTGCAGAATGATGGCTTTGAGAAGAAGTTAAGAGGATTTGGGCATTTTTTGCTCCTCACTGCTAGTTTTTTTATACCACAAACCATCCTGACCCATTGGGAGAACATGCAAGTCATCCTCCCTTCTGATTATTTTGTAAGCAGTGATTGTAGAAACGAGGCTAGAAAAATTGCAGGCATTGTAACAAATTAAACTCAGGACTGCATTTCCAGCTGTCTGGAACAGCTCTTTTGTTTTAGACAACAGTTCCATTAATGTTCCAGAGTCTGTGATTATTTGAGCTCTCAACAACATCCTGTTATTCATTATTTCTCTCCAGGAATGAACAACCACGATCCTGAGAGCTTTGAGGTTTTAGGAAAAAGTCCAGTGGTGTCACAAGCTTCATGACAGTGTTTTGCAAGCGAGTCCTCTCCTATCAATTCTAAAATCAAAACATTCTCCTACTGTCTGTTTATTCACTGTTGTTATTTGTTACAATAGACTTTGTTGGTTTAGACCAGCAGTTTACACACAGTGCTCTGTGATTCCCAAAGGGCCAGGAACTGTTTTAAGGGAGGCAAAAAAGGGATATGAAGGTGCACAGAGGAAACACCTGAACCACTGGAGTAACAACAAGATGACAAATGAAGGAGAGATCCAGGATCCCAGGTCTTGCACTGGTGCTGAGGGGTCTGAGCAGCTGCTCAGGCTCTCTCTGCAAACCAGATTCAAGCCCTTGTGATCTATCTTGCAATTAAACCTTGCTTGTCTCCATAGATGTTCCCTAAAATGCTGTTTCTGTCCCAAAAACGTCAACAGGTGAGAGAGACAGGACTAGCAATTAAAGATGTGGGAAATCTGCGAAGCACACTGGGAGAAATGACCCAGCTCGAGCAATCAGTGGCCAAAGTTTCCCAAACCCCAGATGAATGCCTCTGTCTCAAGACTGCTCATGTAAGGAAAAGGGGAATATTGCCCTGGGATGCCACTCCAGCAGCCCCTGCTCTGGGACCAGGAACCTTCCAGCTTCTGCACTGACTACAGAGCAGGGTTAATGGGCAGGAAACAGAGCTGGGAAGGGGCTGGAGCCCCAGGAGAGGCTGAGGCAGCTGGGAAAGGGCTCAGCCTGGAGAAAAGGAGGCTCAGGGGAAATTTCTGGCTCTGCACAACTCCCTGACAGGAGGGGACAGCCCAGGGGGATTTGGGATCTTATCCCAGGGAACAGGGACAGGAGGAGAGGGAACGGCCTCAGGCTGGGCCAGGGGAGGCTCAGGGTGCACAGCATCAGGAATTTCCCCATGAAAAGGGGGATCAGGCCTTGGAACTGCCCAGGGAGGTTTGGATCCCCATCCCTGGAGGTGAACCAGGAACTCCTGGAGATACTCAGAGCTCTGGGCTGGGGACAAGGAGGGGATGAGCCACAGGTCAGACCTGATGGTCTTTGGAGGGCTTTTCCAACCTGGATCATCCTGTGGGTAAATTCCAGTGCAGAAAATGATCCTGCAGGTGCACAGCAGCTCCTGAGAGCCAGGCCAAGGACCTCTTGCCTCATTCCAGGAATCCCACATCTGAAGATGATGCTCTTGGCACATCCCAGTGTTGGGGTCAGGGCTCGGAGCGCTGAGCAGGGCCCAGACGCTGAACCAGCAGCTCCAGAACCAGGAGCAGCCCAAAGAGGGAAGATGAGAAAGTTGAGATGGGAAACAGAAGCACAGTCAGTTCTCCAAGGCCTGGCAGCTGGGAGCAGCAGAGCCTGGCTCCAAGCTGAGCTGCAGATCTGTTGAATTGGCCACCAGAGACGGAGCTGCAAGCGCTGCTGGAACTGAGGCCGAGCCTTCCTGGTGCCTCCAGAGATGATGTTAACCCTGAATTATGAGGCAGCACAGCCCAGGGGCAGCACGTGATAGATGGCTACACAATGTCCCAGGCAGGACTGACACAGAGAGCTTTGATTGCCCTTATCTTGCCCCACAGAACAATATATGGCAATTTAATGTGGAATAATTACATCCCCTTTCTTATCCTCTTGACAGCTGAGATCTCAGAGAAAAATATAAAAATAACTTGTCCATGTTGCTTTGTTAACTGTTTCAAAGGGGTTTAGGACAAGATTTTTCCATAAGTGACAGAAAGGATGAGTGAGTTTTAAACCCATAAAGCCAATTTTACTTGCTGAGGATTTAACCATTGATTCAAGCTATGGGTGCAGTCAGCTGGAAAACCAAAGCTAAAACATTCCTGCAATAAATTCCCAATCCATAGCATGACATTTATCCCAAGAGACTGCACTTACCCCAGTGCTCACCACCCCTCACAACACGATCCATTGGCATCAGTGTTAAATAAAGCTAATGAGGAACAACATAAATGTTTTGTACCATCCCATTATTTCATCCCTTCAGTCAACATTTAGACAATAATCTTTAAAAATAGAACCAAAAACCACACTTTAAAAAAAAATGTTATTAATATTCTCAGCGGATTCTGTTTTTGCACAATGTTGTACTCTAAATTTTTATTATACTGGTACCATTTAATCAGAAAATAATTGATCTTTTCAGAGTTAATCTATATCCTGCTCATACTTATATCCCACAGGACATCAAATTGTCCAAAATTAGCTCTTAAAATGTCATGAATTGCAGAACCTTTGACTCCTCAAGATGAAAAAACCCTTTATTCTTGAAATGCACCTTGATTTGTCCAACGAGGCTAATTAATCATGGAAAGTTACTCCATTAGTAGACACTCCAGCATGATCAGAGCAAACCTCAGACATCTGTAGTGGCAAATTTTTGTTTGGGTTTGGGAAACCAGGTTTGGAGCAGTGTGGAGCACATCCTCCTCCTCCTCACTGGGGCTGGTGTGTGGGAATTCTAAGAATCTGTGCCTGCCTTTGGGAGCTCTTTGGAGCAGCAGTGGTTCACGTGTGGAGGTATGGCTGGATGGGGCCCTGAGGTCACTGAGCAGGGGCTGATGTGGGGAGGATGAGCCTTAATTTATATTTTATAACTAATACATTTTATTAATTGGTATTTTTATATTACCTCCAGTTATAGTGCACCTTCCTGAAAGCAGGAGGAAGTGGTGAACAAGCCCCATATCCTGAATTCCAGGCAGACTTCTGTCCAGCATCCCCATCCGTATCAGAATTAAAAAGCAGAAGGCACATCCTAGGAACAGCTTCCAGAAGAAAGGGCTGCTCTCTGCCCACCAGGAGAATACTCAGAGAAACTCCTGCCCTGTGCCAGGAGTTCAGCAGGCTGCTGGTGGCTGCTTCATTCATTCATTTCTGCTCTGCCAGCCTCTGCCAGCATTGTCAGAGGTGTGCACTGAGTATTTCCCGGCTCACAGCTGAGTGCAGCTGCTTTAAATCGATCTATTGAGGGTGGGCATGGTCAGGCAGATCTGTGGGTTCAGTGGGTTTTGCCTCTGGAAGAGGATGGGCTTTATTACACCCTGACAAATCCAGAGAATGAGAAGTATCTGCAGCGCTCTTAAAATCCTGGGAGGAGTTGTGGGTTGCTACGAGGATGCCACATTGCTGTGAAAGTCCCAGATCTTCCCGAGTCAAAAATCCCCACTGTAGCCAGCAGCCCTGCTGAAAATCGGCAGTGAAATGCAGCTGCCAGGGGTCACTCCGGTGCCCGTTCTCCGCTGGGAGCAGGGCAAGGAGTCCCCCCTGGCAGAGACCTGCAGGGATTTGATCCCGGTAGGTGGAGGCTCATTGATGCTTTCGCTCACAATCGCGTTTGTGCTCCGTGAGCTGCATTCCCTGCCTGGGTGGGGCAGTGCCCTACCTTCGTGCTGGGGGAATCGCCTCCGAAACAAAAAAAGTCGCTTTTTCTCCCCAGATAGGAGGGCAGGGCGGGGTGTTTGTGGGTGCGGGGGTGGGGGGGTCTTCTTTCTTCTCGCGTCCGTGTGCGCCCCTCTCGCACACGGACGCGTTCGGGCTCTGGAGGGGAGGCTGTGCGGGAGATGCTGCTGCTGCCACAAGGATGCAGGGCACAGAAAAGCCAGCGGCTGCAGGTGGAGAGGATCCGTCCTCTCTGCAGCCTATCGCGTGCTCGAGTTCACCCCCCACTACATATATATATATATATATAAATATATCTCTGGATATATGCACCCACCTTGTCATTCAGGTTCTGCAGCGCCTCCTTCCCCGTGGCACTCCTGATCTCCACCTTTCTCCCGAATTCAACAGATGGTTCCCTTCCCTTCCCGCTCTGCTTGGAATAGACGGACGGAGCATCCGGACCCAGGTGGGCAACGTCCTTCTGCTTTGCCACCACTTTGTTACATCCGCGGCCCACCGAGAGCGAGTCGAAGTCGATGGTCTTGTTCTCCAGGGAGCCTTCCACAGGGCAGAACATGCCACAGAATTTCTGCCGGGGCTTGGGACTGCCCGAGCCCAGGTTTTTGAAGAAGGCCGGCACTTCTTCTTCCTCGCCCTGCCGCCCGTTCTGCTTCCTCTCAGCCATGGCTGGGGTCTCCCTGCTGAGGGGGAATAACAACAGCGGTAACCAGGAGGATCCTGCACGCTCACACACACACACACACACACACACACAGAGAAGAGGTGGGGGAAAGAAAAGCGATGGGGAAGAGCCGGATCTGGGTCCTAGAGATACGGCAACATCAACTGCAAAGGGCTGTGGCCGGCAGGTCCCCTGCCCCCATCGGCACCAGCCAGCCTGTGGCTCGCTCTCTGTCTGATGCAGCGCAAAGTTGAGGCAAGGATGGGGCAGATCCTGCTGCAATAAAGGGAGGAGGCTTCAAGTTCCCAGCATCCAGATGGGGAGGGAGGGAAAAGGAGAGAGAGAGAGAGAGAGAAAAAAAATTTAAAAAAATTAAAAAATTAAAAAAAAAAAAAAAAAAAAAAGCTCACTCTGCAGCAGAAACTGAGGAGTGCTCCGGAAGTGATGCGAGTGCTGAACTGGCAAATGGACTCGATCAGGTTGGAGCAGCAGCCCCCATCACACCCACCCTGTCCCCCTCCCTTTCCCCGGCGTGCGGATCTCGCTGTTCAGGAGGCTGATGGGGACCGGGCTCCTCCTCCCCTCCGGCTGCTCCCCTCGGCCGGGCAGGGCAGAAAGGGGCTCTGCCTCTGTCCCTCCCCTGCTCCCGGCGGGCTGTCCCCTGCCTCCCCAGCCCAGCAATGGTGGAGAGCTCCGGGAATGCCATTGTTCCTCACTTTGCCGGAGGGCGGGAGCAGCGGCAGCGCAGCTGGGGCAGCGGGGCTGGGGAGCAGAACGCTGACTCAGCTTCCTGGGGCTCCTCGCCGGTGCAGACCCCCTTCAGGGGAAAAAGGGCTGATGGATGGCACTGGAGAGAGGATGAGAAAGAGAGACAGATGGGAGAGGGGTGTGGGAACCGGGAGAGAGAAGAAAACGAGCTGGCAACCGGGACTTACCTCCAGGAGCCGAAATTAGTGACCTTGCGAGTCAATTAAGCCTCTGCAGTGGCAGGAGACCCCGGTTCCTCCCTGCGGGAGATCGGGGGAGGCAGCCAAAGGCGGCTACGGCTCAGGACGGGTTTCTAGAGGAGGAGACAGAGCGGCCCCCCGAGCTCCTGCCCGCGCTGACAGTGACCCTGCGGCCGGGCCGGGGGGACCTGGGGGACACCGGGACATGGGGGAGAGGGGAGGGGGCAAAGGGGACATGGGGGCAAAGGGGAAATGGGGGATGCAGAGCAGACGGGGGCAGAGAGAGGGGGGAGGAGAGAGGAGACAGAGGGCGAGGAGAGATGCGGCGGAGAGGAGATGGGGAAGAGGGAGGATGGGGGCAAGGGAGAGGGGATGAAGGCAAGGCAGAGGAAGATGAAGGCAAAGGAGGGGGAATGAAGGCAACGGAGGGGGGATGAAGGCAAGGGAGAGGAGGTGAAGGCAAGGGAAGGGGGATGAAGGCGAGGGAGGGGAGATGAAGGCGAGGGAGGGGAGATGAAGGCAAGGAAGGGGAGATGAAGGCAAGGCAGAGAGGGGCCCCGGCGGGCACGGCCCGGCCCCCGGCGCTGTCCCTTCAGCACCACCGCGCCCGCCGGGCTCTCGCTGCAGCCCCTCCGCAGCGCCTGCTTCCCGTGCCTGGTGTCCTCTGGCACTTATTCCCCGGGGTTTCACCCAAACGAGCCGCTCCAGGGCAGGCGAGGTTCAAGGAGGGCTGAGGTCGTTCCCAGAGGAATGGTTGGGGCAGAACCCACCAGACCCTGCGAGCCTGGGATGCCCCGGGGACGTGGGAGCAGAGCCAGGCTGGTCACAGAGGTAAGAAATGCAGCACACAATAGGTGGAAAGTGGCTGTCTCCACCTGATAATACGTTTTTCATGTTTGATTTGGGGCCCTCAGGATAATCCATATGCAATGTTTGTGCGGGCCAAAGCCAGTGGCCAGGCTACTTATTCCCATGCATTATTCATTGATAGGCATCTTTGCACATGCATACATTAATTGTTAATTGAGAGGCATCTGTGTCCAAATGGCTACCACCATTGTGAGATACAAAAAAAAAACAAAAACCAAAAAACCACTAAAAGAAAGAAATGGAGGTGTATTTAAAAAACAATAATCCCAGAGCCATGTCTCCCTATAAACCACACCCAAATCAAGGCATTTGTATCCAAAAGGTGGAAAACCACCAAAGCCAAGGTCACAACCAAGCAAAGCCCGGTAATAAATGCACAGTGCAGTAATAAAAGACTCCAGACTAAAAGGGGAAAAAAATAAGCCTGCAGCTTGGCCCTGAAGGATGAGGATGATGTGCTCTGGTAACAAATGAAGGAGGGAGGAATCCAAAGACAGGGGCTCTCCAGGGAAACAGCCCCACCTCCTTCCCCTCCTGGGATCATCCCCGAGGAGCCAGCAGGGTTGCAGCCTTGCTGATCTCAGGTGCATGGTTGGGGACTGGAGCCCAACAGATGGTCTCTCAGGTACACCCAAGTGCTGTTTTATTTAAGGTTTATAAATATTAATTGCCACAGCACTGCTGATCAGGCAGCACCGGAGCTGCGGCGAGTGTTGGCACAGGCTCCAGCGAGAGGAAAGCCTTGGAGTGATTGTGTCGACACGTTCTGCAGATTGCTGAGATGAGGGTAGTGGCTTTCAGGGACAGCCTGGAATCCTTCAGCTCCTTCATCCCTTGGCACAGCCCTGGAAGCTGCTCCGATGCCACAGGCACGGGCTCTGCGGAGGGGTGCGAAGGATCTGCCGGGAAAGCCAGAGGCTGTGCAGGGATCCGGACAGGAATGAAATCCTGCAGACAGGACTAAACCTCCAAACGTCCCAGAGCTGATAAAGGTCACTCCCAAAGGCTGAGTTTTCCTGCTGTGCTGACCTGACTCTTGTACAATAACTGCACAAAATACAGACGACCTCACGCTGAACATCCATCTCCAAGCTCTCCCCTTCCACGGGCACTGGAGGCCACACTCAGCAGTATTTCACTTTTCTGGGCTTTGTATTTCCCCTTGGGCTCATGGTAGGTGTCAAACACCTCACCTGTGTCTGCTGATCTGCTGAGACTCTGGGCTGGTCTCTCGTACCAAACCAAAGATGATTGGGTGGGATTTAAGGTTCCTTCCCACCCAAACTGTTCTGGGATTCTCTGATTCCACTCCTCATGAATGAAATGTCTAAAGGTGCTTCATTCCATTTCATTCTCACACTTACTTCCAAGGCTGAACAATCAAACTTGATTTGGATTAGAAACAAGGCAATATAAGCTCTATGTTGCTTTATTTGCCTTCCATCCTTAGGTGAGATAATTGCTGCAAATCCAGAATTTCCTCATTATTTAACAATTAAGAATGCAGACGGTATATTCCACCATTTAATTGACATTATTAAACTAAATGACAGCAAATACTTCCAAATCTGGGGCCCTTCCTATTGCAAATAATTAATTATTAATACTTCCAGTGGGTGCAAGATTTATTATGCAAGGCAGGATCCCAGTGAAATTTGGGTATTTGCAGAAGCAGAACTCCACTGAGTCAATTTTCCAGTGAAAATGAGCAAAGCAAGCCTGGCACAAACCACTGTGCCAATTTAAGGGATGGCTTGGAGACCTCCAGCCTGGATCTCAGTGGGGATGAGCTGTAAGGTCCCTCCCAACCCAAACCACTCTGATTTTAGATATAAAATATAAATGCTATATAAATCTATATAAATTTTATATAAATTGTACAGATTTTATTATATATATATATATATATTTTAGGGATGCTCAGTGCAAGGTTTTAGGCTGGGCTGAGCTCTGTGCCCAGCACTGCTTACAGAATTTTGCAGCCCTGGAAAACATCAACTTGTTGCATTTGTTGCATGTGCCATTGCAATAATCTTCATTTCCCTGCTGGCCAGAAGCTGGGAAAGCCACCTTCCCTCTTTTTGGGTGTTGCTTTTGCTGCTCCCTGCATCCCACCTTGATATTTGAATTTTCTAAGGCACGGGCTCAGGATCAAGAGGTGGCACTGAAAAACTGCCATGTCCAGAATATTCCTTGAGTATTAAGAATCCAACCAAATCCTAAAATGCTTCATTGGGTTGGAAATTGTTCTGGCAGAGCACAAAAACTGAAAGGCCATGTTGTCCACAGAGAAATCATTAACCAGCTTCCCTTTGGGATATGATAATTGCTGGAGTGGCTGACAGATTTTCTTGGCGGTGAGCACTCAAAGACGAGACACATTATTTCAGGAACATTAAAGACCAGCAGAAAGTCTTTTGATAAATGAATACAGTCCATTCAAATGCTGAGACAAAGATCATTTTTTTTCCACGGTCCTTTTTATTTCTGTTTATCCTATGCCTCACTTTACCTTTATGGTTTTTTTTCCTCGGCGACCTCAGCTAACAAAAGTAGCCCCAGCAAATTTCTGCCACTCAAATTTTGTTGCCAGTGGGTTTTAGTCCATGCAAACAGTTTTAGTCTGTGCAAGCACCCTGCCCATGGCCAGTAGTACAAATATTGAGTTAATTAACAGAGGATTTTCCAAAAGCAAATCAGGCCCACCATTCCCAGTGACTTCCAGGGGGAGTGGAGACCCTCATTGCTATCAAAATCTCTCCTCACCAATTCAGCCTGTTAAAGGCACCAGCCCACCCTAAAATCAGATTTTTCTCAGGATGATCATGGACAGAAACAACAGAAATCTCTCCAAAGTATTCAGTATTTAAGACAGAATTTCCAAAATTGTTGATTTCCTTGAGATCTGTGAGTGTTCTGTGACATTTGGAAGCCCCAGCACAGCTGAATTACAGCTGATGGCTGGGATATGCTTCTTCCAGACAGTGTCATTAAGAGAACTCACCCACCTAACCACGAAATGCAGCATTAAATATTAACATTTCCTCTCTCAGAATATGGCAGCTCCTGGCTCACCAGCACTGACATTTGTGTGGAAATAGCCATTGATTTGGGGACTGGAAATTATCTAAAGTTTTGCCAGCATTGTCTCAAAAGGACCCAGAATGGATAATGGTAACATTTACCATTGGAACATGGCTTAAAATCTGACCTTCCAAGGCAGGGAGCTCTGGCCAAAAAGCCAAGAGGAATGAGTGAACATCAGGTCATGGCACTGGGATCTCCTGGCTGCTCCCCACCTCTCCAGGTAAGATCTTGCCATTGCAGACACACCAGAGCTGTGATCTGTGTGGCTTCACACACCTTCCAAGTGCTACCTTAATAAATAATGATGTCAAAAATAATATCAAGGGTCATAAGCACAGTGAGTGTTCACCTGCAGCTCCCTGGGTTCCTCTGAGACAGGGCACTAAAAATAAAAACCAGCTGTAAATTCAACATGAGGAGGAGCCCAGGCTCACAAGAAACAATTTCTGCTTGGATTAATGTGCTGCAACTGCATCTTGCCATCCGGTGAAATCACCTGTCCTTTTGTTGGGATGAAAACATTCCATACAACACAGGTACCCTGGGACAGCAGCTGCCACGTGGCACTCACAGGACAGCATGCTGGGCTCAGGGAGCCTTCCTTGGGCACTGGAGCCGCTCTGGAGCACCCAGAGGCAGCCACAGAATCCACACTTGGATCAGAGCTGAGAGTATTCATCTCACAGGCACATCCCAGCAGCACAGAAATCCATCCCCTCTCCTTTGTCAGGAATTCACTGTGGATATCTGAGCTCCACGAGTTGAAAGAGAAGAGAGGAAGGGATGTTGGATGAAAACGCCCAGGTGAGTTCAGGTGTTGCTTGTGCTGATGGTTCTGTTCATCAGCTTCACTGGCTGGAATCTCTTCCAGTTCATAGCACAAAAGCATCTTACCCTTAAGCTGCATTAAGCAGCTTCACCTCGTGTTTGGGGATGGCTTTCGAGCCTATTTTAAACACAGGGCACCTGTGTGCACAGGTGGGCTCTGAAAAACAGCTCTGAATGCCCTGCTGGTTTACATGCACACAGTCACTGACCTGGGGAAGCCAGCTGAAGGAGAAGGGAAAGTCTTGAGTCCATGGAAAGCAGACTGGCCTGCCTTGCTCTGCAATAAAAAGAGACAAGCAGAGACAGCCAGGAGAGCTGCTGCACTGGCAATCCAATGGCTGTGGCTGAGCTGGGCCACAGGGCCAGACTGGCACCATTTCCAACTGGAAAAAATGAGCAATAACCACACAAAGCAGATTTCCAAGCAGTGCAACACTCTCAAGTGAAACAGAAAGAGCTAAAGCTTTGTGTATGCTTCACATTATTATTGCAGCAGGTCTTGAGCTGTATAATAGTGTAAACATACACAGAAGCAGCAGCCTTTTCCAAAGGTCTCAAGCAAAGGTTTTCCTGATGATCAATCAGGAATCAATCAATCTCAGGGAACTGGGATTTGGTTCAGTATCAGAAAGAAGAACAGGGAAGACAAACAGTTAAAAACTTCATGCTGAAAATATCAAAACAATAACCAAACCAAGTCATTAAACCCCATGAAAGGAAAACTTCCCTCTTGTCTCTTGTTTTCACAAAGGTTTCTCTCCTCTCCACATGTGATGTCTGGAAGAGCCAGTGCTAACTGGAAAGACACCTTGCAGTTGCTGAATTTTAATATTATTTTATTTTTTAATTTATTATTTCATATTATAAATATTATAAAGCTAAGAAGAAGCTTCAGTCTTCAGTTTTAAGCAGTGATGTGCCCTGGGCTGTCTCTGCACTGCTCAGGTTCTTCATTTTGCTGACACAGCTTGGAAACCTGAGCAGGCCACGCTGCCCAGCAGGAGAGCCCAGGCCCCTCTGAAGAGCCTTCATCCCAGCACATGGCCTTGAAAACCATTTGCCATTTCTGAAAATCTCATCTCATTACATTTTAAACAGTCCCACAGACAAAGGCAGCATTATTGGCCTCACTGTACACATGGGAAATGAGGCATAGAAATTCAAATTCACCTCCAACCACAGCCTGGGACTGAGCAAGACACTGGGCCAGGCTCTTGTTGTGTGCAGCCAGCCCTGCTTGGGGATCCTCCTCCAGCCCAGTTTCCAGCCCCCATCTCCAGGCAGGAATAGCATCAGTGGTAAGAAAAGGGACTCAGCAGAATAACAGCCCTCAGATCTCTTTGTGCTGCTCTGCACCAAGTCTGGGGCGTTGCTGCTGCTGCCATCAACCAATGTCCTCATGGTGCACTTATTAAATAAATCTAATCTGATTAAACTACATTACAAGCTTTTATTTCATAAATCTGTTTGCCTCGTGGATCATCCAGAGAGTTAACTCCTGCCTGGACTCTGCTTTTCTTTTCCATAACCTTGCAGAAGGCACTCCTGGCAAACCAGACATCCCTGTGGTCCCATTGCTGCCTGGCTGGAGCACTTGGAATGGGCCACAGGGAGGATGGAAGCAGCCAGGATGCTGCTTTAGCATCCCAGAAACTTGGTACCAGTGCTTCAAAGACAGCACAAGTTACATTCCCTTCACTATGTGCTTTATACATGGAAATATTTGTTTAAAATCCCCCCAAGCCCCTGTTGGAATGAAAACAAAGAGTATCTCTAACTCTTGGAAGGAAGCAGTAACAGAATTTCTGTAACATTCTGTGCAAAACAGCCTTTCCTGACCTGGTGTGCTGGGATTTTGTTTTAAAGATCTGAGGTCAACACTAAACAGTTTGTTAAATAAAATTAAGTGAAAACGTAAAGTTTCAGGTTTCCATCTGATAGGGAACACCTCCCCTGGAGGCCAAGCAGGTTGAGCTGTACTTTCGTTGGATCAAAGGAAATATTTGCAGAGAAAGTTCTGACTTCAAAATTAAGAGCTTAAGAATCAATTAACTGAAAAGAAAATTTGAATAAATATTTTATAAATATTTGGATAACTTGAGTAAATTGATACATCGATCTTTTATTTCATTAATTCTTTAGTGGTTAGAAAATTAGATGTCGGGATTAAAGACAAAAAAGACATAATAACAAAATTAATTACTTAAGATGTCTACTGTATTAGGCACTAATTAATCAGCATCTCAAAAATCAGGTTTAAGAAATATTAGTATTAAGGCAAGCAGTTATTTACTAATAACATGTACTCAACTCAGTACCAACTGAATTACCTGAAACACCAACATCAGAAAATCCATGAAAAGTCCAGTCAATTTGGTGGAAAAGGATTTTAAAGCACATAATTTTCAGTGTATCTCTCTCGTTCAGCTCAAGGCAGGACACTTTCCCTGGGCCCAAAATATATTCCCACTTTCTAACTTTAACAAATGGCAGCAGAAACGAGGTTAAGGCAAATATTGAAGAATATTTCACTAGCACCTGTGGGGGAAAATGATCAGGTGTGATAGGAAAGATGCTGTGACTGAGGATGAATTGCAGGGTGCTGGGAGGAAACCGTCACAGCTGTCTCTAGGAGGAACTAAGGTGGGAAGCTGGGTTTGATTCCTTGTGAGAACACAAGGAACGTGCTCCCTGCAAAGCTGTTCCCTCCTGGGACATGGGTCAGTCTCTCACCTGGGCCTTTCTCTGCCATCCCAGCTCTTTTGGGGGTCCCTGGGTGTGTGCAGCCTTTAGCACGGGGCCCTTTTCAGCCTTATTTGAGTTCTGTCCTAACCAAAGTGACAGCACCAGCCAATTCCTGAGCTCCTTCCCCTTTTCTGGGGGAGCCTCTGCTCCTTTAACCTGAACAAGCTCCATCCCTTCGGTGGGACACGAAAACATCGACCCTCTGTTCCCAGTGCTCCCAGGCCAGCCCCAGCCCTGTCTCTGGTGCTTTCCAGGACAGCAGCAGCTCCTGGGACAGCCCCAGCCCTGTCTCTGGTGC